>NC_051292.1:2737553-3022553 GCF_015220745.1 Sebastes umbrosus
ACAACTGATCGATTAATCAAGAAAATAATCAACAGATTGATCGACAATAAAAATAATCAGTAGTTGCAGCCCTAGTTATCAGCATCTACTTTGAAAATCAATTATTTTATTAATTTTCAAGAAAAAATATCTGCTGGTTAGTTGCTGGATTATTTCCCAGTAAAGTGACCTGATAATTCTCCAACTTAACTCATTTTCTAGCGTATTTTTCTCTCATTTCTAAAATGCATAAACGAACATTTAGGTACAGCACATCTTTTCTGGCTTAATCTCTTTGCAAACACAGATCCTACAAACCTGCATTCACCCGTTAAAACCGAACTAAAGCATTTGGCACAAGCATGGATACATTCATTCATCTCAACTACAAATAAAATCCTTCACTCGACACGACTCGATTCTTTAAAGCTAATATTCACTGTTATAGCTGCAATCAAAGTTAACATCTGGATAAATGTAAACTGGTCCACATAAATGCTCTAAAGGGTGTAGAACCCACTGCATAATCAAACACATTTCCCCTGAATATCCTACAATCATACATTCCTACATCACTGCATCCTTAAAAACACAAAGATTCAGACAGAGCTGATCTTCGCTGCGGCGTGAAAAGCTGAAGAGCAGATGTGGGTTGAATCACTGACTTATTGGTGCGGCACACTGGGACCAATTTAAAAGTGCCATCGCCGGCCCTCAAGGCAGGTGATGGTAAAACACTCAATCTGAGGGAGTGAAAAGTATAAAAGCACTGACTACATCAAACATGTCGCTGCTTTTACAAATGAACTGAACCCATAAATAAACACTCAGCCAGCCTAGGACAGCTCAAGAGCATCTAGAGCTAAAAAAATAATGTGTTTTCAGGAGTAATGGGACAAAATGTATGAATTAACATTACTTTCAACTACTAAGTAGGAGTACTATAATATTATTATATCTACAACCAGTAATATCTGGCTCTGTAGCTGATAAATGCTCCACTATGTTCACTATATATATAGTATATAATTATGACTATATTAATTCCAATTTAGGCGTATTATATCTTTTCTACGAGGTCACCTTTGACTACTTACTGACACTATCAGCATGTGTTTCACGACTATGAGACTCTTGTCTTTTGTGGGATCTGCTGCAGAATTGTCTCTCTTTTCTTGCTGACTTCCCATGAGAAGTTCAAATATGATTTTTTCTTATGTAATATTATTCTGCATGCACGATCACACAAATATAAGGGTTGTTTCTGACTCACTAACACTCACTACAGTGCATACATTATCTGAGGATAATGTCAAAAGAGTTGCGGTGTTGGTGACACACAGGAAGGACGTATTCTGCTATAACTTGCTACACAGGAAAATGCACATACTTCCCTTCAATCACTCCATACCTTTGGGAAATGGGTCAAGCATGTTTTCACGGGGCCTGATGCAAAGTATGCTAGGTATTTAAAACACTTTGGGCCAAATGAACAGGGGGTGCAGAGGCTTTTTTTGGTCTATAGCAGGAAAGTAAATACTATTTATGCACCAAAGTTTTGATATAACCATCTTAATCTGGTTGAAGTGTTTACATGAGTTCAGTTCATTTAACTTGGAGTTTTCACACATTTTAGTCCTCAGTTGATCCGCTATTCTGATATATAGGTAAACAACCATTTAATTGAATAGATTGATTCACTTTTTAACCAAATAAAAGGCTTGAGTTTGGAAGCTGCATGTAAACCGAGTCATAACTGACCCAGTTCTGCTGGAAAGTGCACAGGCTGAAGTAGAAGCTACGGTCTAGAAAAGCAGGAAGACCTAAAGAAAGAAAACAAGCAAATACTGCCTGAAAAAATAAATATGTATAAGCCAAAGTAAGCTTACTTAATTTTGGCACCAAATAAAAGCTTTTGTTTCCTCCGCTTTAGCTTGGAAAGTGCATGGAAGACGATGATAAATCAAACAAGCTATGATGATTATGATAGCTGCTATCAACAAGAACTCTTTCCTGAAAGCGAGATTTATATATAATCTGCGTATTTTTATACATATTCACTACTCAGCTGTAATTTCTGTTTATGTTACACAAATATACAAACCGTCACTTTGTGTTTTCTGTCTATTTTTGAGTGTGAATGAAGAATAAGGCAGAGCACTGACAGATCATAAATCTGTCCATTAGAGGGCGCTATCCACTACAAATGTACCAGTGAGATTTAGATGTGAATGCACCACATCTTCTAAATCCTAAATATAATAAACCACTTGTACTTGTATGATTTTGATTGTGTTCAACAGATGCAATACAGCTGTTTAATAGCTATGACTGACTGTATTCACACTAAGCCGGCTGAATGTGTTTTGTCCAGCTTTTTAAGAACCGTCTCCAGAGTGGATGAATCTGAAGACGCCAACCTTTTATTTTAGTTAAGTCTGGGAAATATTAAGCTGTTTTTCTCACCCAAAATAGACCTAAAATGGTCTCGAAAGTGGGTAAAATCTTATGGAGCTTTTGGAAAATGACGCTCTAGTCTGGGTGCAGCTCAATCAAGGCTGGAGTCCCCTTTTACCCCTCTGCCTGGTCACTCATTTTAAACGTCAATACAGCCAATGGCACCCTACAGGTGCTGTCATTAAGATATATTTTGTCAGATTACTTTGCGATTTGACAGGAATTACCAAACGGTTTTATGCTTGTTCAATTATCTGACAACAGGAATAGAAAAATATGTAAATAAGAACAACTAAATTGTGTATTAAAACACACCCAGTGTGACGATGGGGATCACAGAGGGCAGGAGAGAGAAATAATGGGCGTTTATCCAGCAACCAAACTGTCCGCCATCTTAATTTCCTGTATCATTTAGGCGGATATTATCCTGAAAACACTAGCGTGGATCACACACCCAAGTCGCACGAAAAGGCGTGTGAATGACACAATAATGCGCAAGGCAAAAGCGTTTAATAAGAACGCCGTTCTTGCTTTTGGTGTGTCATTTTCACGCCATGTAGTCTGTATGATTCCATAAGGAGATTATGTATGTTACTCAATTAACGTACTATTTTAAGCCCAACCATGATATTTTTCCTAAACTTAACTAAGTGGTTTTGTTGCCCCCCTGCTGGTAGGCTACTGCACCTTCATACACGCGTGTAATATTCACACCACGGCGAAGCAAAAAGTGACAATGACACGCTGTCCTCTGGTGGACTGGCGGGTCTATTACACGCATTGGCGTGATACCGGTTTGGATCACACGTACAAAATCTGTGTTTTCAGATTCAGCAGGCTTAGTGTGGACATCAAGTGCCTCAAAAAGTAAATCATAATTATCTGTGTTGATATTTTTCCAGGCTTGCCAACCATCTGCAGCTTTTTAAAGCTCGAAAAAGGAAAAAACAGGAAGTGTCCATAAACAAAACAAATATAAGAGGTGGGGTTTTGCTGCCTTAGTCGGAGTGGGACAGTGTGTACATGTACACGCTCACAGGACAGTGGCTCAGTTTGAGAAACACCCTCAGGAGTCAGCGTGGAGTATTCCCACTCCTCCTCATGAACGCTGGACTACGTATTCAGTCACTCGCAGCAGAGAGCAGCTCAGCTGCAGCGGAGTTTGGCGAGGAAGTAGGCCACGCTGAGGAAGATCCACACCACCAGGAGGTTGGGGCTGAGGGCCAGGAGGGGCAGCGAGTAGAGGAGGCTGGGGTCCAGCCGGAAGTCACGGACCGGCAGCAAGCCGGCCAGGTTCTTCTGGATCACCCCCTCCCTCGTCCCAATTCTGCCGAGTCACGGGGAGGTGGGAGGAAGAGGAGGAGGAGGTGTGGAGCAGCAAATAAGGTGGTGGAGGAGAGGTTTGGAAAGGAAGAGAGGGAGAAAATAAAAGGAAGAGGAGAAAAGAGAACAGATGGAGAAAAAGTATAAGGGCAAAAAGATAGAGGAAGAAAGAGAGGAAATAAGAAAATAAAAGATTGAGAGGAAGAAGGGAAGGAGAGGAAGGAAGTGTCGCAACAAAATAAACGGATGGCACGTACGTATGCAGGCACGGAGGGGAAATGGCAACGTAACAGGTGACACCGGCGAAAAATCACAATGACAAAGAAGCCACAGCCACGATTATAATAATAATAATAATAATAATAATAATAAGTAATAAAAATCGAATGGAGGTCACAACAAATGGAAACGAACCAACCAGAATAAAACAATCCCGCAAAAAATGATCCAAATCAGGACAAAGTCAAACACGCGGGAAACAGAGGAAGAGGAAAACAAGAGAAAGAGAAACAAGAGAAAATTAAGAAAGATGCTTGTATGTCTTTCAGAAAAGGAAAGAAGATAAAAACAGCAATGGCTCACCGTGTTTAAATATTCTAAGACATGGAGGAGGAGGAAGGAACGGAGGGGAACGTGGCAGGAAAAATATCGTGGTTTCACTTGTGACGAATGAAAACCAACATGCGGAAAAAAATCCTTTAAATGCAAGGCATTAGGGGAAATTTTGAAGTCTGGATCAGGAACTAACAAGAAAGCTATCATGCAGAAAGTGCCTGGTGCAGACTTGATTTCTAAATGCATTATCCATTTCGCATTGTCCATTTATTTATTTACTACTATAAAGTGGTAATGGAGGGAAAGGGTAAAATATCTCCAAGCTTTTCCAACATGCATCACAGCTCAAAAGCATCCTAACAGCAATAAATCAGCTCTAATAATGATGTTTTCATGCTCGTCGGCTGATGTTGCAGAGAGGCAGGTAAAAAGGGAGAGATGTGAGGAGAAGAAGAAGGTGAAGAGATGTCGTATCATGCGAGTATCTGTGTGGCAGACGGTGCAACTTTATTGAGCACATGTACAACGCAGACAGGTGGGATTACATTTCTTATTTTTTTTACATAACAAAGTCACATAAAACTCCACTTTAAACACACAAAGATACAAACATGTTGTTTCTGAGAGTTGCAGGGACGCTTTAACAAAATCACATTTGCTGTAACACCGTGAATCGACATCAATAAGGCTCTGTTTGGGAACATAAATTCCCTGAACACCTTCTGTCACTGTCTCCTGTCTGTTATTAGATTGGTTATTCCTGTTAGTAGACGTCATTTTCCAGACCACAAACTGCGTCAGCGCATTTTAAATGACACACTTTCTGGAAATATGTTTTCAGATGCTGTAATTCAGTTTGTTTCTTTTCCTCAGTTGCATCATAAAAGGAAATTTATTTAAAGAGGACCTATTATGCTCATTTTCAGGTGCATACATGTATTTTGGGTTTCTACTAGTACATGATTACATGCTTTAATGTTCAAAAAATGCTCTTTTCACACTCTGCCAAACTAGCTGCTCGGCAAAATGTGTGACTTGGTGACATCACCATGTTACGGAAGACAAGGTGAGACTTCAAGCGAGGCACTTCAGGAGCAGTGTTTCTCCCTTTGCCGTGGACTTAGTAACTTTGCAGATCTTTTACATGCACAAAAAAACTATATACCACACTAAAGGAAATGGGAAAAGGACAAAAGCTAAATAGGTCCTCTTTAACCTTTTGTATATTTGAATACTTGGACAAATAAAACTATTTTAACCCTATGTAGTTCCCAAAAAGACTGTCATATTGTTTTGTATTTGCTGCTTTTTAATCCTTACTTATTTCTTTTTACTTACTTCTCTTTCTAAATGATCTTTTTAATCTGCAATATTTCCTTCCTTTTTTGTTTTACTGATGTATGTACAGTATGTGTTCGCCATGCTGCAAGCCGTATTTCCCATGCGGTAAAACAAAAAAGCTTTTTACTAAAACTCTGACTTTGCTGCAGTGTAGAGAAAAACTAAATCTTTCTTTACAACCTCTTTAACAGGTGGGGTCTGAGACAATTTGAAAATGAATGAAGGAAAAGAAAAAGTGACAAAGATAGTGCTCCGATGACACAAATAAAGGAAAAATACTGTGCCAGCCTGTTAGCAACTCAGACTGTGAAACAGCTTTACAGAAAGGACGGACGAGACGAGACAATGATGGGCAGACGGATGTCGTAGACAAGAATAAACAGACAAACAAGCACTCACACACAATCGAAAGAGGATCCTCTCACTTGAATATCAGTTCGGTACCTCTCTTCTCTAGACTCTTGTCACAGAAAACAATGGTTATCGACTAGATTTGAACCTTTTTGACAGGAGTCTGGTGAAGAAAGAAACCAACTGAATTTCTAAATATTCAAGTATCCCCTTTGAGATAACCAGCGACTCTAGATCAGTTTGTTTCACAGAGGAAGCAGGCAGTGTGTTTCAGATCACACATGGGCAAAACATCTTTTTCCCTCTGACCTTTACTGCTTTTAAAGATCTGTGTTCACCTGACACATTTATTACAGTAAAATACTGCATTTTGCAAGGTGTAAAGAATCATTGGCCAAATAAAAGAAATATATTTTTAGACCCGTATAGGAACCCTTGCAGGCAGGAAGTGAGAAGAGTCTCCCCTGTTTTGCCCAGGTCTGATTTTCAGTGGTGTGTGTTTCTCATTCAGGCAGTGTGAGGGCGTCCTACCTGCGCATACAGTCGAGGGCCTGCGTGAAGACCTGTGGCGCCATGCCGTGCTCGTGCTGCAGGATCAGGCACTGCTCCAGGGTCACCGACATGGCTGTGCGATCTTTGGCGCTTTTGCAGCTGGTGAAACGAACCCCGTTCAGCCGGCGGCAGATCTGCGATGCAGAGGGAAGAAACGTTTAAGTCATCCGTAAATAGGGATAGTTGGTATTACCTTAAATTAATATGATATTGTGGGTATTTTTTGCAATTTATCCACTCAATATCTAACTTCAAAATGACTTCAATTCTAGTTTTTCAGCTGTTTTAAGACACTGGATTCAATTCTATTTTGTATTTAATGTACAACAATGCAGGAAGCTTCACCTCGGCTGCCTGCCAGAGGATGTCCACATTCTTGTTTTTCCTGGCGTGGACGTTCTGCCCCAGAAACCTCAGCAGCTCAGGGAGACACGTCTGGGAACGAGACCTCGGGAGGCCTGAGGGATGTTTGAGGGGGAAGATGGGAAATGTAGGTGAGGGGAAATGGATAGATGATGGGAAGAGCAAAGTAGAGAAACAAAAATTTATGGCATTATATACTGGCACTAAGTGGAAGAAAAAGGGAGCTCCCTGCCCTGTTGTTGTCGTTATTGCTGTACACTTTAGTACTTACAGTCCTCAGGCAGGACTTCTTTGAACTGTTCGTAGTATGAATTTAGCCTGGAGAGACTCTCCAAGTTAATAATCTCCTGCAGGGACGTGTCTCCAAACCTGAGCAACACAGAGAAATACAGTTTTTCTTACATAAAATTGTAGAGCAGCACCTATTCATCAACATCTTGCTCATACTTCAGTCTTCTTTTCTCCTCCTACTCACTCACTTCTCAGCCAGCGTCTGCTGTTCGTTGATGCCGACGTTGAAGTGAACCGGCTGGACCCTCAGCAGCATGCCGCTCTGGATCTCCCGCGGTAACGCGTCAAACATGGTTCCCGGCAGCGGGATGCGGACGTTGAAGCCGTCTCGGTTCCCCGTGATGATCGGCAGCATGTCGGGGGCCGAGCTGCCGGTGGCCTGGGTTACCTGAAAGCGAAGAGTATCAATATTCAGGCATAGAAATGATATGTTTTAATTTTTTTTCTAGTATTTAAGTTGTAACAGGTAATAGTTAATAAATGTCGACAATGACATAACGCAGAATCAAAAATGACTAGAAATTAAATAAGAGCAATGAAAAACACAGAAGAAGAGTGAAGTAAAACCTTAATTAAATGTATATTCTTGCAGCTGAAGGGGAGATTAATAAATGTCTTCCTACCTTGAAGGTGACATTGCGAAGATCCATGATGCCAACGCTCATGTCCTCCAACATGGCGAGCTCCTCTCCTGTAAACAGACACAGTGATGATCTGATTCATCTGTAGTTATCGGGGGTTTAATAGAGAAAGAGACGTGTCCATGTGTGTGTGTTTGTACCGTAGGTGCTGAGCAGGGACTCAAACTGAGCCAGCAGGCCAATGGTGTAGAGCTGTCGGAGGAATCCGTTGTCACGGAGACAGTTCCTCAGCTTGATGATGAAGCCGCAGATGAGAGCGGTGAGCTGCAAAACACACACACACACACACACACACACACATCAGCATTAACTTTTTTAAAAGAGATTAGAATAAATGTATAATTTAATAGCGTGAGATCAGATGTGTTTTTTAGTTGTCGTCTAAAATGTTTCCATTAGTAAGATGAATTCATTCAATATGACGGAGTGCACTTGCTCAATTTTCTGTAATTCAAATCAACATATGGTTTTATATTTGGACACAGTTGACTGCATCTTAGATTATGTAAGTGGATGCATGTTGTTGGTTTCTGTGCATCCATGTGCGAAGGGAATCCTGTGTTTTATATAACAGGCTGAGGGCAGACAGTATGATGAATCAGTCTGTTAATGTGCTGTTTCTATGTTCAGCATCGGGGAATAAAATGTACACTGAAGAAGACGGAGCTGATACAACAGTTCACTTCCCTTGAACTGAAAAAATTGAAAAAGAATATTTTGGCATCTATGCTTGAAAAATAACTTCAGAAACTATTTTGATTACATATATTTGTTAAATTGACTAATTATTTTAGCTCTAATTGTTTTTGCACTTGCTGTAGTTACACATACACCAGCTCTCTTATTGTTTTTATCTTCTACCTTATCATTTTTAACCTTCACTCTACATGTTACTTGTAAGTACGTGGATTAGATACCAGAGTTTAACTTGATTAAACTTGAGGTTTCACGATCATACTCACAACTGAGGCTGCAGAGGCTCCCATGTCTAAAATACAACTGTTGTTGTAACCGAGCCAAAACTACAGAAATAAGAGGCTGAAATAAGAGGAAGTTGTAAGAGAGAAATCCAGTACTGCACCTCGACTACCTCTGGGCACACATCTTCTTTTAACTTTGGCCCAAAGAACTGAAACGTCTGGAGAGTAGGAGTGTACGGGTCTCTTTCTGTCTCACTTTCTTATATTTTTTACAAGTGATATAAATACTGTAAAACCACTTAGCGCTGGACCTTTTCACCCTCCAGTTTTGTAATATTTACAGATTTATGAACTCTTTATCGACTCCCTCGCTGTGAGTCATTCTTAGATGAGCTGATGTAAACATCGTGCCACTTTGTGTGTGTTTGTGCTGCTGACCGTCTGGCAGAAAACGACGTCGCGGCGGTACTGCAGCGACAGGTCCATGGCTATCGTCGGGGCGCTGTCCTGCATCAGCAGGAACACCATGGACTTCTTGGCCTTGTCGCTCATCATGGCGACGCACTCTGTGAGTGTGGTGAGGAGAGGGTACAGCGCCTCGCTCCACTCGCCTAGGTAACACATGCAGACATATAAAAGTGTAGGTATGGACAGATAAATCCCACTCAATGCAATTTAATGTTAGCTGAGTTAAAGTGTTATTTAGTACGAATAAAGGCACATAAAGTTAATTATAAGTTGAGACAGAAACGGATGGAACAGAGAAGCAACAGGAAAAGCAGAAGCGCTGATCGAGACATTTGACATTTTGAAGTTTTGTCTTCTTTCTTTTTAAGTAGTTACTTAATTATGTCTGACACTTTATTATACTATAAAGTCTCAAGTTCTTTCCCATTTCCCACAGAAAATCATATAGTTTGGTCTTCTTAATCCCCAAATTGTGATGTTTTTACACTACACACCTTACATACTATATGAGGCAATGACCCATTGAGTCCAATTTTGTAAATTCTCCCTCTATTAAGACATTAAAAATAAAATCAAGGTATTACACACTGTCTGTTATCTAGAATTCATAGTTACATTATGTAAATCTCAAGGGTGCTCTGGGATTGAATGTGTTATTTGAATATGTGTTGGAGCTAAAAAAGGGTGTTAAGTGACTCTTTAATAAAGAAAAATAGCATAAAAATAAAGTAGTGGCATTTTGAGCAATCAAATAAAATGTGAAGCAGGTATAGTTTTTAAAAATACCTGATATATAAATATACTTAATGGGCAAGTTGAAGAAAAACTGCCCAAATGTCACATGATAATCATGTATTTACTGTTGAACCAGAGTCCTGGAGAGTCGGGGGGGAAGACGCAGAGAAGCATGGGAGGGACAGCAGCTCTTACCTGGGTACGCCTCTTCAGCACTGGGGCTTCCATCTGGAAGAGGGGGTGGAGGTGCAACGTGCATGATTAGCGGGCAGCAGAGACACACATAGAAAACACTACAAACCAGGGTCAAACATCTATCCAAAAAACATTCAGCTTTTATTATAATGCTGGTTTTGATTGAAATAAAAAGGTGCGTAGTGATGGCTTGTCTTATTCCTCACCACACTGACACCTTTCTGAAGTAAAAGTTTGGATAGACATGTGACCCTGGTCCAGTACAACATGTAGATTAAGCACAAAATCTCAGATAGCTGAAGGGCTGGCTGTGTTCAGCCATGAAGCAGCACTTACACAAAGCTGGAGAGAAGAAAGCTGTTTCTAATTTTCTGCTTATAGCTACAGAAATGCTGCAACATTGTGGACAGACATAACACACAACAACAAAGATTGCACACAAAACAAAATGCTTCACATTAGACAGTTTGTTTCTCACACAATAGGTCAGGATAAGTAATTTAGGTTAAGAATTGTCAGAAGCTGTAACTCGAGCATCCTGAACTAAAGAAAACTGACCTCAAAACACATTGAAACAAGAATAAGAAATGAAATAAACCTACAGGATTCTTGTGCAGAGGAGAGGGCAGGCAGAGAGGAAGAGGATGGTGGTGGTGGTGATGATGATGATGATGATGATGGTAATGATGGAAATTCCTGTGATACACTTCCTGGGTTGATCCAGAAAGCTTGTCTTTTTCCTTCATCTTTTCACAGTGATACACAGCGGTGTTAATTTATACTCTCAAATGTCATTTAATTTGAATCAATTATATTTAATTTACTATATTTGTTTATTTATTGCTATTTTCTATTATATACATTCCTTTCAAAACTGATTTTAAAAGTTGAATATATTGTAATTTTGTTAATTTGTTTCTTTTTAAAGTCACCGACGTTATTTTTTTTTTTAATATTAACAAAAAGAACAAAAACAATTGAAACAAATTAAAAGTACTAAGGAGCAAGCAACATTTTGGCCTACATAAAAACTTTTTTTCCAGCCAAAAGTGATGCACTGCCATCTAGAAAAAAAATGTAAATGTATGTTTCATCATATTAACAACAGGTGAAATCAAAGGCATCCCAAAAAAAGAGAGATTTCACCTTTTGAACAAAAGATTGTCACATGAAATTCATGCATAAACATTGATTTGTCACATTTCTACTGTGAAATAGAAAAGAAACAACAAAGAATAGAAAGAAAAGAAACAAAGAAGTATATTTTGTGTGTGTGTGTGTGTACCTTTCTTACTGGCGCCGGCCTGCAGGTCAGTCTGGGTACTGTCCTGACTGCTGACGCTGGGCCTCCTCTCCTTCTGAAGCAGCTTGTCAACACGCTGGATGATGCACTCCAGAGATTTATCCACATTCACCCAAACCTTCTCCTGAAAAGGGATGGACACAAAGCAATGTAATCCATCTTTCAAGGCTTTGTAGAAAGGGCTAATAGAGAAATTACAGCAGGGAGAAGAACAGAGCCAGAGGGGAGAGAAGATGCATAAGAGATGAGGTGAATCACATCAGTATGCAAAGCAGCAAGCACGCCACAGTTTTACTTAACAAAGATTTTATGTAATGCAAGCAAATGTAGAGCTCCGACTCCATTACATAACTCCAAACTCTTGTCTCAGGATGCTTGGGGATATAGAAGCAAAACACTGACGATTTGGACTAATTCTGTCACATTAACAGCCATGTTTTATAGTGTTTTTAGTACAAAAAAAACAGGAAAACAAGTACAAATTTTGATTTAATGAGTAGTTTAGCATTTTAATATATATCCACATCTTTTTTTTAACTCAATGCATGAATATTTGATGAACAACAAATAGCAAAAATATGTGTATCATATTGTGCACTGACAAATTAAGTTACTCACTAAATGACTGGATGACTAAAGGTGTTAGAAGCAGCTATAAAGACGTCGTACTACATCCTGTTATTTTCAACTTGAGTATAGATAAAACTAGATGACTGTCAATATTTGTTTAACATTTAGTGAATGACGTGAGAAAAACATTATAAAACTGTTTCAGTTAGTTTTGGTGATTCCTAACTAACTAATCAACTCACCCACTCCTCTTCATGCCAGTCTACGTGCAGTGAGGATCGGCTGTTGCGACCGCTCCACTTGGCGAGCAGCGTGTCCTGGTCGTTACGCAGCACTACTTGTTCTGAGTCGGCGGAAGGTGATGCTTTGGAGGCGATGTACTCAGGCCGTGCTGCGTTCAGGGCCTGAATGGCTGAAGCCAGCAGCTTACAGTCGCATACCGTCACAAGCTGACGAGTCTGAGAAGGTATCCGTTATATGTCATCAGTCCAAAAACAACATAAAAATCAATCACAAACTAAAATTAAAAGTAAAATACCTTATCAGCCAGAATAGCGAGCGTCCTCTCTAGTCCGCTGGCAGATCGATCCTTGGCGGCCCGGGAAAGCCTCTCAGCATAGTAGCTGACCTGAGTCTTCAGCGTGTTGATGTGGGCAATGATCTCTTTGGCTCGGACGACGTCCTGCGGTATGTAGACGATGGACTGCGAGCTGGAGAGGGCGCTGCTGCAGAAAGCAAAGACGCATGGTTTTAGCAGTATTTGAGTGTATGCTGATGACATTAAAAGTTGACTGTTGAGTCCATCTAAGAAGGGAATCTGTTTTATGTCTTATAAATAGTATTGTGTTAATAACATAGCATTAGCATGCACATGCCTGTTCTTAAAAACGGTCCTAATCAGTGAAATGCTACAGGTAAACACAAAGACAACATGAAAGTGAATTCAATAAACAGGACTGGGGGTGATACCGTTCACTTTAGAAATTCAGATAGATCTTAGTGAGAATTTCCGACATTCTTATCAATGTTTAATAACAGATTTATATGTTTTCCAAGTGAAGATATGTGCTTTTACTAGACGACAGCAATGACTGAATTTACAAAATGAGCGGTATTTCAAACTTTGTGCACTGTGTTATAAAATATCTGGGTTTCACACATAAGTGAGCTTGTTTTAGGACAACATCCATCCAATATTCTAATCGATTGACAGCCCTATTTCAAACGCAACACTGTTAATACCAAATGCATCATGTGTCATTATGTACACAAGCAATGTGACGTCTTGCAATGTTTCAAGTGTTTGCAAATCACATCATTTCACCCTAAACCTACTCACCAGTTCATCCACAACGCTTGACAATAATTAAACATTGTTGTACAACTCAAATAAACAGTTAACGTAATTTTTTTGTGGTGGAACAAGGCAAACAGTGAGAGGCAAACGGTGTACAAACAAATGAAAACAAGCAAAGCAGTGCAACAACTCACCATTCCTCCTCATATACGCTGATCAATAAAAAGTAACAAAAACAAAATTAAGAGGAAGCCGTAGAACTGAATTAACGCAATAGTTGAAGAAACAATGCATTCATTTTTTAATGGATAAATGACTCCAGGGCAGCAAAAATAATTTCATATGGATCAAATGTTTTAACAATTTGAAATAATATCAGTAAAATAATGAATAAAGCAACAAAAAGAGCAGATATCACTGTGATTGAGGGAAAAAATAAACATGCATATGTATTTCTTTCTTCTATTAAGTGGTCATTCTTGGTCAGTTTTCCAAGTCTAAACTTACTTTTTCTTTGCCTCCTCAAACTTCTGGATGAGTTTCCTCAAACCGCTGTTTTTAAAGCCCTGGCAGTGAGCCGCCGGAGCTCCGATTGTTACCACATCGTACGTGTGTTCTGGAGACGGAGAGGATAAAAAAATTGTGTGAATAGACTAAAAGGGAACTACGCCAGTTTTTTAAAATCCATACATGAACTTTCCTCGGCCATGGGAATAACAATTCTTAATTTAGGTGGTGTTCCCCTTAAAGTATGTTCGTATGAGTTTTCATTGAGTTCATATGTTCTTATGTCTCACCGAAGCCCAGCTCGTCCTGCACCCTCATCCTCTGAACGTGTAGGTTGGTTGGCATGAACTCAAGCTTCCTCTCTGCCTTCAGGTTACTGGCTTTAAACGATGGACCTGACGTGGAGTGAGACAGAAAGGAGAACGGGGAAAATAATCGTATCTGACAAACACAACGGGAAACTTTGTTGCAGCTCATTTTAAAATGGTGTTTTTAACAACAAGAGGCCACGGAGAAGCCTCTAACCTCTGTAGTTGTTAAGGTCAGACAGCGTTTCCTGGTAAGCGAGTATTATGGTCTGGTACTGAGAGACAATCTGTCGCCTCAGATTCTCCCAGCAGGGAGATAACTCTCCCAGCTCCTCTAGCTCACACACCCTGCAGAGTTGTTCAGAGAATAAATGGGATTTAGGCATTACAGAGGAAAATAAATGTTGTTATTGCAATATTACTACACATCTCTAAAGATGCATTTGACTTTTGCTGCTTTTCATTATCTTGTGTGACAGTAAATGGCAAGTTGAATGTCAGAAATGTGCATGCGTGTTTGTACCTTGCTGCGTCCTCCTCCAGTAGCAGTTTGACGAACTGTCTGGGGATGTTTAACGAGAGGACGCTCTCAGCCATTTGCTCCAGCACCCGTAGGTGGTTCCCATCCGTCGTGGGGAAGCGGTACATCCTGGACATCGTGCCTCCAAACACTGAAGATACGGAAAATTCAATTAGGCTGGATTAGATTGTGGTATATTAGATCAGACTCTCAATAAAGATGTTTGTTTAGTTTCAGGAGTATGACATGCAGTAAGGGTAACCAGTTGGAACTGAACTAGTATAGTTAGTTATAGCTATTTAACTATACTTTACTATATAATTATTACAAAAAAAAGAAAGAAACATTCATGAAAAACATATAACAACAACAACAAAAAAGTCAAGATGAAAACCAAACAAAATCAAAAAACACAAGTGTGTATGCAAGTAGTAAAACAATAGAACAAAAATAAACTAAAATAATAGATACAAATGTTATTGTACCCTTTCAAACATGTCATATCTGTGTTATTTTTGGATCAGTAATCTATCCCGGAGGTAAACACATCTCTCCCTCTCCTTGGTGACAATCAATACATGTCTGCTTGATAATATGATTTATGCTCTGATGTATTGGGAAACATGGAGCCATGCTGGCGAGAGAGGTAGAGGAGGGGAATGACGGAAACCAAATCATTTAATTATATTGTTATCATGCTTTGGCACACCTGAAATATTATCTATACACATATCTATTTTTAGTCCTTCATTTTCTGGACAGTGTAAGGTTATAATGTGGATCTTAAAAATGTGCGGCTTCATTTAAAGATGAAGATCTTTTTCACAGAACAAGGATGTTCCAGAAGTCAGAAACTCTCTCAGACATGCAAATCAATCCAATGTGAATCTATCCAGATGTTTAACTAAACCTAAACAACTCAATGTACCAAATTGTGACCCTTTTAATGGTCATTTTTAGGCGCCATTAACTCATAAAGTCAATATGGTCCTACCTGAGCGCAGCAGGGTGTCTTTGCATAGCGAGGCGTACTTGATCCGGACTCCCATCGACTCAGTGAGGCTCTCGTCGACGGTCAGCACCGTCTGCAGGACACACGCATGTACCGGTGTTACACAGCGAATCAACAACCGCCTCCATCTGCCTGTCCACTCTTTGATGCCTACATCACACTCTGACTCACAGTGCTCCTACACAAACCCAATCCACTATCATTTTACTGCCATGTTTGAGGCTGTGTGACATGTTTATTATGACATAAAGAAGGTTAAGTGACTTTTGTTCAATTAGACACAGAAAAACAGGAAGTCTCAGAGACACACATGAAACATTTGACACTTTAGTTAAGTATCATCTGGTCAGACTGTCCTATTAAAGCATATAAAAATACATAAATACATAAATTTCTCACCCGTCCATTGATGCTGTCCGGCAGTCGGCCGACCGACATCCTCTGATCGGCTCTCTCCTCCAGCTGCCAGGCCGCTATGTTGATGTTCCCCACCCGCTCGTTCTCTGCTGATCTGTCCATTGAAACACAGTTACTTGATTTCTTTTCATATGATTATTTTTTATAATTTGAATTCATTGATTAGTCTATAAAAACAAAGATATTTAACTTACAAAGATATAAAGCAGAAAAAGCCTTTTACCCCAAAAACTTTCAATTTAAGAAGGTGGAAGTGTTTGGTACATGCTAAAAACACCTTAAAAATGAACTATAGAACTAAAAATGTAACTCCCAAACACACTTTACTCTTTTTATTTCCTACATTATTTTAATTTTATGTCTGTTGTTTAGATGTTCATCTGTGGGTTTTTCTATGTTTGTACATGGTGAAAGCATCAATAAACAAATCGTGAAAAAGTGGGGAAAAAAAGATAATCGTTAGTTGCAAATTGCACGATTTTTGGAAAAATAGAATTTGAACTATGGTTATTGCAATATTTTTGTTATTGTGATACTTTTTTGTGAGTGTTACCTCAGTTCGAGCTGTAACCTGTGGCTCGTCTCCTGCAACAACTCCTTCACAGGAAAAAGTGCTGAGCCCAACATATACATCTAAAGAAAAAGAGAGACAATATTACTGATATGTTCATATTCAGCTGTTTATTCATCTCTTCTTAGCTGGTGAGAACTCCAGAGAACAGACGAGTCAATGTTTGTCTTTGCTGAGCTGATGTTACAGAAACTGGAATCACATTTAGTTTGTGTAACAAAAAGTGAAACTTTTCCACCTCAACTGAGAACATAATTGTAAAACATTAAAGATAAATCCATGTGAATAAAGCGCTGTGTCGTACCGTGCCCTGCGAGCGGTCTTTGACATCGTAGACGGCCAGCTTCACCTGCGTCTGGTGGTTGATGTTGGAGTCCTGGAAGAAGGCGATGCTGCTGAGGAAGATGGGGTTACTGGTGCCCTGTGGACGGACGCAGTGACATCGGCATTACTTCACCTTTTCAACTTATGCTACAATTCTGTCAAATAAAACCTTCAGTTGCCTTCTTTGCTCTTCCTTTAAAATGTAAAAAAAATATTCATCATGACTCATTCTGCACTTTTAAACACAATTAAATCAGATTTGAGGCGATCAGTTTATGTATCGTAGAAGCTAGAGGGTGATTTCAGGTGGTCGGAGCGGAGGTGTGTGTCTAGAAATCATTTGGCAAAAAACCTTTCTAAAAGTGAGTGGTTGCAGTTCAATTTATTCATTTCTCCCTCGTCCAACACCTCCTGATCTACAGTAACAACGTAGATGAGGGAGGTGTAGGTGGAGACAAACAGTCCTCAACACCCACTTCTGAGTGATCCAATCAAATCCCTGAACAATTTCATCAAATCCTTCTCAAAATTACACATATTTCACCTGGAAATATGTCACATGAAGGAGGCTGAGGAGTGACTTTAAAGCAGAAGATTTATTAGGAGTGTGAAGCGTCTGACCTCTATGACTTCGGTCTGGGCGTGTTTGGTCCAGAAGGCCTGTGGTGGTGTCGTGCAGCTCACTGCTACAAAGCTGTTGGGTTTTCGATCCAAAGCAGGAGTCAGCAGGTCTGTGCAGGCTGGAGGAGAAACACTACATCAGCCAAGAGGCATGAAAACAACCCAACCAAGGGTTCTGGAAGATGATATATGTATTATTTTTCACTTTAAACTAGAAAATATCATAAAATAGACAACAAACATAAACATTATAATTGCTTACCATCTTTTTAAAGACAATAAATGATGCACTGATATATATTATTGATGAGTCCAAGCTGCTCTCATCAGCTAAAAGCCTAAATTGTGTTACTCACCCACACTGAACTCAAGCACAGGCTCATCTGGGTCCTGACTGTTTCCTGGAAACCAACCAACAAGTCACATAAACATTAGATATCAAAGAAACACTGTGGTGGACACATAGTCCTGCACACTGAGATGAACAACTTCCATTTCAAAATAGCATGAGATATTTTTATTAGAATTGTTGGTGCTCAAAGTGGCCTCTAAATGGTATTTTAATTGTACATTATTGCACATTTAACGGCATTTTTATTCAGGGTAGAGACGTGAGGTAAAATCTTCGGACACCAGACTTAGGATACTTTTAGATCAATAACAGGTTTTTGTCAGGTTACTTCTGTAAAGACTTGACCGTCCCTCACCTGCGAGAGCCAAGCCGATCATCTCGCTGGACAGCTCGAATGTGCTGGCCCGGTACACTGACCACGGCCTCTGGATGCGGGAGCCGCGCTCTCGGACCCCCGCCATGCCTGTCCGGGAAGAGCGGGCGACGGCAGGAGGCCTGAACACACACCCTCACACACACCGTCACACACTCCCATGTGAGGTGCCCCTCTTTCTGCGTAGATCCACGGCTGCTTCACAAAGCAGGTCGTCCTCTCTACAGGAGAGAAGAGAGGTCAGATTAAAATGACATCAAGGGAAACATTCTTCATCTGCGCTTGAAAATGATGCATTTTTAATTAATCAAGCAGGTTTTTGAGATGAATTCTTTTTCATGAAGCCATGGTTTGCTTAATCACCTCATTATTTTTAAATTTATCAAATTAAGTTAAACAATAAAAACAACTGGAGGTTTTGGTGAGGAGGTTCATACGAAAGCCCAATCAATACATCCGCAAGGAAACATTAAATATTACATATTGCAGATATGTATGGGCATGTACTGTATGTCGGCAGGTGATACACAAAGAAACGGCAGCCTCTAAAGTTTTACTGGCAGCATATTTGTTTACGTTTGATTTGAATTTTTCTTTATTAAGTTTAATATACCTTTATTTATAGTTCTTTAAAATTATTTAAATTTCAATGACGTTACTGATGAAAACTTTTCTAATATATTTACTGTCACGGTCGTCCGATAATAAAGTTTAATGTTCATCTGTAAAATATCTTTACGCAGACATATTTTTATAAACTATTTATAAAAATGTATTATTGATTTTTTCCCCTCAAGTATCTATATTAGTGTCAATTTATATATTTATTTTAATTCATTATTATTATTTTTTTCTTTTCCTTCTGTCTTTTTTGTAAACTAATTTCAATATTATTAATGTCATTATTTGTTGTTGTCTTTCTTTTTATTATATATATATATATATATATATATATATGCTAATGTGCCAACATGTGAAGGGGGAAGCGTGAGGAGAACAGAAATAAGGAACGAGGTAGAGAAAGTGAGAACAGGCACAAAACTGGCAAGAGACGAAAAAAGTATCTTTCTACTTAACTCACAAGGTCAAGTAATCCAATTGTTATTCACATTCACCACCTACACAGTCAACAGCATATCTTCATATTACCCTTTGCAACTAATATGTAGGAATACGTAAATATCAAATATCTAAAACGCTTTAAAAGTATATTAAACAAGTCGCCCCAGCTTAACATTTTATCATTAAATGTTTGTGCACTGTCGGACTTAGAAATTAGAATAAAGTATGTATAAAAATAAAGTTTTAAAATCCCTTTAAAACAGCCTTCTTCCTTGCTATCATGGGGAGCAGAAGGGCAAACATGCATTTATGGTTACATATACAGTATATTTATATCAATATATTATTTATAGACTGGAAAAGAGAAAGACACACGTGTCTGTTAGCATGCGACTGAGCATCATCTGTCAGCCTCATGCATCCCTGAGTGCTCTCAACATCAGCACGTGTGTTTAGGTCACATTTTATTATATATATATATATATATATATATTCATAAATGTACAGTATGTGTGTGTGGAAATGGAAAAGACAACAGTTGCTCCAGCAGTGTGTTGATAAGCATCCGTGTATGTCATCCCACGTAGAAACTTATAAATTAGCATTTTATGTGCCTATTTATGCTCACCATATGATGATGTTGCTAAGAGACTAAGTTTTTCCTTAGGTCCTACACAGTTTTTGTATTTCTCCTCCTCATTTCCTTTGCCTTTCTTTGTCTTTATATCCTCTGCATCCTCCTCCCTTCCTAATTTTGTGAGTTTATCACCTGAAACACTATTGTTCTCCCCAAATCTATCGTTTTTTTCGCTCTATTTCCTCGTAATATTCAGAATCTTTTGGGATCTGTCTCCCTGAAGGCTTCATCCTGTGGATGAGCGACTGTCCCACTCTCACTGTCTCTCCTGCTTTCGTTGCCTCTGTCCCATTTTGTTAAAGAGCAATTAGCCTATTTGCAGCAAAGCAGCAAACGCAAGGGACAGTAGCTGGCTGTGGTCTACTTAGACAATACACTGTAGTCTATTTTTGTAGATTTGTGCTCTATTTATTGTAGATACATGTTTTTTTTAATTATCCAGGTTCAGGTCAAAGTTGTAAACACCTCATGTCAGAGCTGTAAATTCAGTGTTTTCTCAAATGAATAAATGGTCGTTTGTGTTGACTCCTTTAAAACTGCCCACTGAAATGAGTTTTCCTGAGATGAAGCTCCTCTAAATGATACATCTTTTTACAAATAGAGTGATCTGAGTTTAATTGTGGTTCTGGGTTAATAGTTGGTGGCCTACTTCCTGATATGTGGCCCACCGCCGATCTCCTGGCAGAGCCTGATACGGCCCACTTCGGTCAGCTCAGATACATGTGCCCTACATCTGTCACCGCAAACATCTGGAGCACTACCTGAAGACATATTTTTTTACACCCCTAGCAAGAACTTTCCCAGAAGAACCAAGAACATTTTTTCCCATGAACAGACTTGAGTCCTTGATTAATAATGTGTACTTCTAAATATGCAAGTCAACAAATAACCTCAAAATCTTTGTGACTAAAGATAAAATACTTGCCGCACTGTGAGTTGTAAGAGTTGGCATTACAAGCCGCTGTGCAGCGTTTCGCCACATGTTAAGCCTTTAAACACACTAATCTGTCACTCCAACTGGACTTCTTGGATTGTATTTCATCTATCACACCTACGCAACCTTGTTTTAACACGGCTCAAACCTCTGCAAACACTCATTACACAACTGTCTGTCACACCCAAAGATTTCATTCCTATTACAGCTTCAAAGAAACAAATAAACAGGGAAAATCAGCCTTGAGTCTCTTTCTCTACAAGTATTGTAGTCGCATCAAAAGACGCACCAACAGTAGAGGTATGAAAACCTGAATATGCAGGGGTTGGAATTTAAAAACCGCAAGACAAGATGAGCAAGATTAACTTAATACCTAGACTCTCGTGAGCACCTGAGGCGACATATCTGTCATATCTCTGGAGGGGGTTGTTTGTGCAGTGGTTCAATATTCATGTAACAATATGAGCTTTGACAGCGACGTTGGAGGCACCACAAACACTTAGTCATCAGCATTGAAGAGACAGATATCAAGAGCTACAGTAGAAATGGGATTATAGGCAAACATATGCCCTTTTAATATCTGTCTTTGTCTGCACATTTAGGGATGTATTATCATGTTTAATTGCATGTTTGAGTGTGTGTGCATGTATTAGTCTCCTCCAGCTTTGTCTAATCAGGTAAACGGCTGGAAGACAGTCGATTTGCAAGCTGTACAAAGAGCTAAGTCAACAGTATAAAGAGCTCTTGATAAGCATGTTTACCAGGAAGTGTTTTACAGCAAACATGGGACAGTAATCTACAATAATAAAACTAATACAAGCTACAGTTGTGTCTGTCTGTTCCTGCCAGATCAAAAGACAGTCAGTGTGGCTCCAGCTCTGCGTCACTACAGATTTATGAACACACACAGTGCAGATGATCAAAGACTATACAGCTCTCAGCCATCGTGTCTCTGGTTCCTCTAATGTTGGTACATCAGCACCAGTAAGTTCCTGCTAAAATACAATACAATTCAGACAGAGACAGAAGCTTAGATGGCCTTTTAACTAAATGTCATAGGTTCAAACCCTCACTTGTTCTCCTTTTAAAGTGGCCTAAAAGAATGGAAAATATGGACTACTACACAGATTAAAAAACGCCACGGATTCAGATGAGTTCAGATTATCAATCCGATAAAATCTTGAAAGTATCAACCTTGCACACACCAGCAGGTGTTTATTATAGTTAGTTATATATTTATTAATGTGGATGGGGGAGTCTGGGAGATGTCAATCAAAATCTATACAAACCCACACAGCCCTAAAAATAAGTCTATTAAGTGCAGCATGCAGCACAACTCCTCTTCCTAACATACAGAGATTGAGCAAACTCTAGTGAATGGAGCTCTAAAAACTGTCCAGATATACTATGAATGATGTCACTCATGTCCGCATCGAGTTTGACCAATGAAAATAGGTGCGCGAAACTAGGGATGCACCGATCTGACTTTTTCAGTCCCGAACCCATAGCTATACCTCGGCTTTGGGTATCGTCTGATAACAAGTACCGATCCGACACAGTGTTTAAATCAATAAGCTGTATGCTTCACTGTGTGGAATATACAGATATACATTTACTGAATTTAAAACAATAAGTACATACACCAGCAACTTGGTGAAATTCTTCAAAAATAACAGGATTCGTATTCGCTGACGCACGGAGTAGGTTAGGACATCTTCATTGGGAAATACTGAAACAACCTGATGCTCGCTTGTTCGCATAGCGTCCAGTTGGGAAGAGGTGTAATATGTCTAATACTTTAGCTGGTATTCCAATAAAATGCCATATTACATTACATTTTAATTATATTTGCCTGCTTTTATTCTGAATGCCAGATGTATTTTCTGGAAATATTAAAAAGACGTCATTGTTACTTTGCAAGATTCTTTCTACTCGGGATGTTTCTACCTCACTCCGGTAGCTTTTCATATTACCACAGAAGCAACTCGAGAAAATGACCAGACTCGATGCATCTCTGGTCTCAAACCTAGAAGGAAATTTCCAGTGTCTCAGCCAACTGGAGTTACATTTTCCACTCCCAAAGCCAAAAAAACACCACAGTTTGAGAAGGGCTTAAGACGCTTATCAAAAGTGGGTTTCTACACATCTTTCCATGCTTTTTACGGACATCAACTTCCTGACTTTATTTGAAGTTATCCGATATGAGTTTTGGCTGTCAAACACATTTTCCACTCTTTTTTTCCTCAATACAATAAAGAATGAATTCTAAACCTATTATTTTTCCTGCTAATCACAATAAACCCATCACTTTTCTTCGTCCATTTTTATTCACCACGCTTCCTGACACATTAACAGCAAATCCCTTTGTGTATAACCTGCAACAGATGACAAATTTAACAACTCTAATCAATTAAGTAATCTGGCAGGCCTGGGGAATTCACTATCTCGCCAAAACAGTCCAGTGATGCCAACAAAAAAAACATACGAGGAAGTCAAAGTCTCCTCCGAATCCATGGCAGCACAGAAACTTCACTGAGGGGGAAAAGCTGCCATATAAGGGAGCTCCAAATTTAGCCTGGCGTGTCACTGAATATGTGTGTGTGTAGGTTTGTGAGTCACATGAATTGGGGCACACACACACACACACACACACACACACACACACACACACTGTATAGGCCACCAGTAAATCCGGGCCACATAACACATAAAATCCCAATCCAGGATCCACAAAGTGGATTTTGGCTTATTTTTCAGGGTGTAAACAGGCTTAAGATCCAAATGCCACAACAAAAATCACTCTAAAATATTAAGGGATTCAGTCTGTGATCGGTTTTATTATGGCAACACCAAAAGACCTGAATTACTTGCTACCCTAATATGGATAATTGCATTAAAAATCAGGAGTCACATTTTGCTCAATTCTTCTTATTTTACATATTTAACTTAGAGCGAACAACAATGCAAGAATCCTTTGCTTGTTGGAGAGATTGAACAGGTGGCTTCTAGTTAAATCTGCAGGACACATCAAGTATTTATGGCCAGATTTAACTTCCTTTAACAGGTCTTTATCATTGTATGTGACTTGATCCATGTCCATCCAACACTGAAAGTAGTAAAAGTAGAATAAGCACCGCAATATCGTTAATAGGGGAGGTTTGGATCGTACAAAGCTTCTGACCTTGACACTGGAGGTCGCCGTTCCCATCCTGTCTCCTACCAACAGTTATCAATCAAATCAATCCCAACTTTCTAGCCAATGTGAACAAACAAAGATCGAGTGATACTAGTGAAAGCCACCGAATGGAAAATTGTTTATCAAGGTCAAGACTAAATTTATAATCTCAGCTCATGTGAGCGGTTTTGGAGGGGCCGTGACGAACGACTTGTTTAGGTTGGAGGATTCATTCATCAGTCTGGAGATTTTCAAACAAGATGTATCCTGGCAAACCTGCAGCGTGTTGTGAAATCAGATATTTAAAGACCAGCTTTAAGAAGGTTAGCTAATAATAGCAGACAAGATCCTTAAAGTTATGGGCAACCGGATGCCACAACTCCCTCTGATTTGTGACAGAGACGTGTGTTTGCCGTACACACTGTGCTCACGTATATCTTCTGTGTACATGTATGTGGGTGTGTTTGAAGCTTCTGTCTTGTTTCGAGACAGACTGGATGAAAGAGAGACAGAGTGAGGCGAGAGTGAGAGTCTAGTTGACCATACATGGTGAAACCCCATTTTACAGCTTCCTCTGTGCCAAGAGGCCTTTCACACACACTGAAGACGAGGCATCACGCCACACGTGTGTGTGTGTGTGTCGGGTCACATCTCCTCTAAGGCGGGACTTCTTCTAAATTTGGTTCTTCCTTGATGCTTTTCACGCAATATGCAAAAGGACAACTCCAAAACTAAACAAACATCCCACCAAAGATGCAGCAGATTATTTGTTGAGAAGAATAATATCAAACGTTACAATTGGTTTTCAACTGCATGCCACTGAGGTCCAGCAGGTTCTAAGTGTACACAAATACCACAGAAGCAAATTTCACTGTTTTTGCAACAGAGGGAAGGGAAACAAACTGCTATAGAGATGATTATTGTCTCAAACAGTCTCAGAATACTTTATTGTAGTGAGATCTTTACCTGCATCGAGTGGGTTATGTTTGCAGTCCAGTTAACAGGATATTTCTAAAACTTAGATGCCGATCCAGATTTTTTCGAGTAACATTTTTGGGCTTTTTTACTTTTTTCTGCACCTACATGAATATGTGACACAAATCTGACACATGCATCCCATGATTGTCTCAGTCATCGTAAGGATTTTGATGTAATTGGGATTGTTGTTTGGACAAAAGCTAGACATTTGAAGACTTGAGCTTTGGGAAACTATTAAATATTTTATAAACCAAACAATTAATAAAAATAATAACAGTATGCGTTAGTTGCAGCCCTAGTAATATGATATTCAGAGGGTGTTTATGGGCTCACTGATCATTTTATATCTACTGTACTCACAGTCTATTGATGGGATGAAGGAAAAGAGGAAGTGAGCTGATCCAGATCCAGTGAGGATGATCAGGGTAGCAGGAGTTCACAATCTGAAAAGACATGAAACGGCAGTTTTTACATGTGAAAGTACAACTCATTTGTGTGTAAACTGTACCAGAGTAACAATACTAAAAAATACAAACGAGAGCGTGGTTCTGTCAAAAACAGGTTTGTCCCCATGTTGCTCCATTGAGCCAATCACAGAGGTGTTCCCTGTGTGTGTGTGTGTGTGTGTGTGTGTGTGCGCGTGTGTGTGTGTGTGTGCACCCTGAGGGATCGGCATTAGAATAAAGCATGAATAATTTCTTTAGAGGGACGGAGCAGCTGTAGCCCTTTCACATGAAAATGAGCATCGCCCGCCCACACCCTCTAACACACACAAACACACACAGAGCTATATTGAGTATCACCCCCTCACTCGCAGCCATGTCACCACATCACCAAATAGGGCTGCAACTATTGCTGAATAATCCGTCCATTATTTTCTCGATTAATCAATTAGTTGTTTGGTCTATAAAATGTCCCAAAGCCCAAGACGACGTCCTCAAATGTCTTGTTTTGTCCAAAACTCAAAGATATTCAGTTTAATGTCATAGAGGAGAAAAGAAACCAGAAAATATTCACATTTAAGAAGCTGGGATCAGATCAGTTTCAATCAGATAAATGTTGTGACCTTATTTGTGTGTTAAATCTTCCCAGTTTACATTGTAAGCATTTTAATCGAGAACCGTATCACCTCATTTACACTTCACACTAAATGTGGGTCATTGGGTCAATCAGTTTGATGACGGTAATGATAAGATAAGAGACGTCTCCAAGTTTCAGCTGAGCAATACAGCTCAAGTGAACGAAAAACATTTAAAAAAGCTGCTAATCACACCCTGTAAGTTCATTAAGAAAATGCTGTCATAGTATTAAAATGGTCTTAATTCAACATACAAAAGGAGAGTACAAACCTCACTCGGTGAGTGTGAGAGAAACTGCGTCTTGCTCAAGTAAGCATCACTTCCTTCTGCTGTTTTAGGAAGTGTGTTAAATGAGTCGGTTGGCTGAAAACGCTAACTTTCAGTCTGTTTTCAGTCTGTGTTGCACAAACACCTGGATGCACTTCATAATATATGGCTGCTTCACTGACACATTCATGGCAAAGAACACTTTTAAACATCTATAATGTGTGTTTACTTTGAGCTACATCTATTTTATTCCAGTAATTACATATATTAGCATTAAAAAAGGAAGGCAGATCCAGATTAAGATCTGGTGTCTGAGTCAGAATCACACAGCTAACCTTACCCTGACTTTAACCTGAACATGAGTGAAACCTTCACCTTGATACTAGCAGCATAATTATCTATCAGATAAATGACAGATAAATGCCAGTGAAAGGCCACCAAACACAATGTAACAGAGACCTACTACTCACTACTGTTTAGCACATAGTTGGGGGGATTTCCAGCCACTGATCTTACCCGGAAAAAAAATTGAAAGTTGAATCAAAGATGACGCACGAGACAAAATAAAACCCAACAATCTGGAGCTGATGGAGGAGACGCAGTGAAAGCAGAAGTGAGCTGGCATACAGGGTCAAGTCTCGCTTTGACTGGCTCTGAGGAAAAACTGCAAGCTTCAGTTCCCACAATATGAAGGAAGGAATCAATGAAGACTTGCTGATATAAAACAGAAGCTTTTTGTAGATTTCTGCAGACTTGTCCTGTGTTTTCATACTTAATCGCAAAGGTAAATCAATCTGTCAACGATAGTTGATTCTACTGAGGACAGATGATGATGCTGGACCAGAACTGACAGAACAAAATCTAGTTTTGTTTTACTTGCAGATTTCTACAGGGATTCATTGAGACATGTTCTCCCAAACAAATAAGGCTAAACTGTTCAGTATCCAAATGAATATTTAATTTCAACTAGGGCTGTCAAAGTTAATGTGATAATAATAAGTGAGTTTGCTATTGCTAGTAACTATTAAACTATTTTCTCTTTGTAAAAGATGATTTTATGGATACATGAGCTGCCAAATTTTGTTTGTTCTTGTACAAAACATTACCAAAGAGATCCATGTGACCATGACCTCATCTGGTCTGAGGATGTGGGCATCAGCTGATGAATCATCACAATGAGGAGACAAAAACCAAAGAACAAAAGGTGATGCCGACCAGTGAGTCACCTCAGTTAAGTCACATAGTTCCATTAGTAAAGACAGTAAGAACATGTCAAAAAAGACAATAGAAAAGGGTGTCTGTGTCATTGTGGACTGTAAATGTCATTTGAATATGAAGCTTTTATGAATGAAAGCATTCAGATGTGCCGTCTAACAGGTCTGCTTCACGTCTCTGGTTTTCACGAGAGGCCAGTGATGGAGTCTCCAGCCATCTGTGCCAAAGTGATGCTGTCTGCCAGGATGGACATTTGTCTGCCTGTTTAACTTCACATGGCCGCAGAAAAATAAAACAAAATGTGTCACATACTAATTTTTTTTTTTATAAAAGATGTTACTGCTCAAAACTTGAGCCTTGATTATAGGACATTTTAGCTGTCAGAGTTTGAAATGTGCCATTACATCCTCCAGCCAGCATTTATGGGATACATGATACAGTCTTTTTCCATTTGAGGCTTTCAGGAGGTTTTGGTTAGCGGAGATCTTTCAATCCTCTGGGACCATTATGAATATAACTGTCACACAGTTTGGATCAATAACTGTGCCTTATTACATTTGAGATGGTATTAACAACGTTCTTCAAAATATCGGATCTGAAAATGTATTTGATTTATCAAATTCAAGTAAAAAAAAAAAAAGCCAAATACGCACTAGTTCCAGCATCTAAACTGTGGTGATTTGCTGCTTTTTAGAAAGACTTGGGATTTTTCACAAATTGATGTGAAACTTTATAGACCAGAAAATAATATTCAGCTCAGTCGAGATGCATCAGGATCTGCGTAGCCACCAGCTACCACTTCTGCCAAACAATTTTACATATACATACAGTATATCATGATTGTCTAATACAGAAGTAAGCCCATTACCAGAGCTCTCTATCACTGCTCATTTTACTCTGTCGGCACAATAACTCATCTCACATTGACCAAGCTTATTTCCTCTTATTTTCCTACTGAAACCCACAATACACCTGCCACTTTGTTAGTAAAACATGCACAAGTCCCTTCACTTAATACTGAAACTGTACTACAGCAGTAACTGTTGGTAAAACTAGCACAACATCGATTTGCAATTATTCTCAGCAAGAAACTGCAAAGAGAACCTCTTAGCATACAGCATGATTGTGCATTTTCTCCCTAATGCCCAAACAAAGCTCAGATGTCATTCTGAACACATAAAACACATGAAACCAGCGTCACACAGTCAAGATCCAGGTGACAGTGGTGGTCTAAATGCCGGCTAAACAGATGGCAGGCTGAGTTTACACACACCTACCCGAGGACGTCTGCTGCCGATGGATGTAAACAAACTGACGCTGCAGACGCCGTCACGAGGCAGAGAGACTGCAGCCAGCCCTCGCCCTCTCCTCTTCTTCCTGCTCTCTCTCTTCCTCACCCTTTACTCTCTCTCTCCAACTGCTCACTGTCAAGCCAATTAACTCTTTCTCTGCCTGGTCTGCAGCAGAAATGGCATTGTGTCTTCTAGTAGGGATACAACAAATAGTGAACATTATAACCTTCATGAAAGGAGGATTTATTGCTGCATTAGACTGCAATAGTTTTAGCTAGGTGTACCTAATAAACTGGCAGTGGAGTGTAAATAACACCTGAGTTTTGATACCAAATACTTTTTGATACCTTAAAAATATTAATATTTTCTTCTGCAAAACACAGCCAAAGCTCTCAAATGTTAAATGTGTAAATACAGGCAGATATACCAGATCTTTGCCTCAGAAAAATACACTTAAACTGGTAAAACATGCTTGTTTGTTTTATCTAACTTTCAGTCCAAAACCCGAAGGTATTCAATTTACTATTATGCATTAAAATCCTCACATTTGAGAAGCTGGATTTATTATCAAAATAGCTGCACATTCATTTTTTGTCGATCAACTAATCAATAAATAGACTAATCGTTTGTGTTCTACATAGAAGAAAAAAGAGTTGTTCTCTGTTCCGTTGGCTAAACTGATCGAAAAATAATTGTCTGTACCCCAAATATATTGATAAAAAACTGTATAGATAACAGCTGCATTGAAGCAGCATATATCATATTTTCTATAGGAGTAAAATGTTTCATACAGCAGATATTTCTTGCAGTGGAGATGGCTCGTACACAGAAACTCTAGGGAGACAAATCACGTTTTTTTGCCATGCCATCCATGTGGTGGTCCTATCTTTGGCAGCACACACACACTCACAGAAAGACACACACAGGTTTCCCTCTTCTTTTTGATGCCTCTCCATTTCCCCCCAGTGCCCATCAATAATTAATTTGACTGTTGCATGAGAGCACCAGCATCAGCAGAGCGGCGTGTCTACTGTTAGTCAGAACATCGCAACTGAATATGTACACTTCTAAAGGTGTCTAGAGATGTTTTGCATCGGTCTTATGTTAATAATTAAGAATAAAGTTGACAAATTGGATGCTGAGAGAAATACATTTTCCTAATTTGAGTTTCACACATTTATTTCTTCTTCTTAACCTACTTTTTTGAACAAATAATGAGAAAAATATATCTGTTTTAGGGCTGCTAGCATTCATTTTCATTGTTGATTAATCTGTTGATTATTTTCTCAATTTTATCAATTAGTGTTTGATCTATAAAATGGTGAAAAATGTGGATCAGTGTTTCCCAAAGCCCAAGATGGCATCCCCTGTATATGTCGCATGACAAGAGCGAGAAAGGCAGATGCAGAGGATGACACACATGAGGATGAATCAACAGGCGTCTGCTCGACCCTCTTGAGCTGAGTGGGAGAGTTTGATGAGTCACAACGAACACAAACAAAGATATGATGGAGACTAACCATGTAATTTCAAATCAAATCACACTTCATCAATACAGATCCGACTGGGTCAATGGCCTCAATAAATATGCTTCATCTCACACCTGAAACTCAGTCAATCAAGCTAATTAACAAACAGAAGTCAATAAACGATTAGCTGATTAATCAATTAGACGATTGACAGACAACTAATCAGCAACTATTCCGATAATCTTATTCATTGCTTCAAGTAAAAATGCCAAACATTTTCTGGTTCCTGCTTCTCAAATGTGAAGATCTGCTGCTTTTCAGTGTCACAAAATATAGTAAACTGAATGTCTTTGTTTTTTAGGTTGTAGGCTTATTCAGAACTCATCGGCAGATTAATTGATAAAGAAAGTAATTGTTAGTTGTTTCCAGGACTACTGGGAGTACAAAACAGACCCGGAAAAAGTGCTAATGGATGGTGCAAAAGCAAAGGTACAGAATTACTTTTGAATTGTTGGATTTAGGGCTAAAACAAGGGGATTCAGTAGTATGAGTGATGTTGAATTGAGAGTAAGGTCAGAGAGAGCCTACACACATAGCTGCCATAAGTATGGTATAATCCCCTAACATATGACCACAAATCAATCATGTGATGACACCTGAGGCAGCTCTACTCTATGAACAAAGCGTAGATTATTATTGTGTCACATGCTGATACAAACCTATGATTTGGGCTTTAAAATATATATACAAACTTGCTGCAATTTGCAACTTGGAAACTGAGGAAAAGCCTCACAAAACTCCCAACTGAAGCCACTTCCTGTGTCAGACTTTCACATTAAAGGGACTCATTTTCAGGCAGGTCACTCTCCTCCTCTTTAAAAAGCAACATCAGCTCTTGGTAATCGATGTCCAGATGACCTTGACTGCTGCAACTTAAAACCACTCTGATGGCCAGCAGCACATAGAGAGACTGCAGTGTGGAAATGTGTGGACAACATGCAAACAGACACATGTGTGCACATCTACAGTCAGCAACCAGAATACATATTACACTGAGAAATGATCAAAAATACATCTCTCTGTGTGTGTGTAACAGGATGATTTGTAGGCTAAATCACACCCATATCATAAGATATGCATGTCCAATCATGACATGGCAGTATATACTGTTTACACACACACTCACACATGCTTTTCCCCATGTTGTCCATGTATCTGTTTTTATGTTTTTTTGATGTTGTTTGGTTACCCAAAAGTCTTTATAGATATTTAAATCAATATCCTCCTCACAAACACTAACCATACACTTCCACACTTGTCTTTTTTTATATATTTACTGTATTGTTATTGCTGTTATTATATATATATATCTTGTCCTAATTGTTTGTTAATACTATTATGTAGTCATATTATTTCTTGTCTCTAGGTGGAGGCTTCAGATAAGCCCAGTGTTTTTTTTTGCCTCTTTCTGCACTTTATATTATTCATTTATTTTTTTATTTGTTATGTTGTATAGTCCTAAATTGTGCAAAACAAATAAACAATAAACATTACTGTATAGTTATTGTTATTATTATATATATATCTTGTCCTACTTGTTTTGTTATCATTATTATGTAGTCATATTATTTCTTTATATTAATCTTGTCTCTAGGTGGAGGCTTCAGATAAGCCCAGTGTTTTTTTTTTTGCCTCTTCCTGCACTTTATATTATTCATTTATTTCTTTTGTTATGTTGTATAGTCTTAAATTGTGCAAAACAAATAAACAAACACATATTTGGAGGAAAATGCACCTTTAAGTTGTACAAGAGACAGCATTGATTCTGTCACACTCAAGGAGCATCCTGTCAGAGGAGATTCTCCATATTAAATGAAACTTAAAACACAATTATAACCCATTTTTAATCCTATTTAATGTGTTTTTTTTATATATACTTATTTGTTATGTCCTTATACTTCCTGTCCTGCTTTGCTGTACTCAACAACTTCCGTTCTGTGATGTTTATTTTAAGTTATGAGCCAAACATTAAGAGTAAAAGCTGTCTTGTTTACCAACATGCGTAGCTAGTAGCAAAAGTAGCCGTTAAAAAACTAACCGTCAAAAAACTAACAGTTAAAAAACAAGCCGTTTCAAAACTAGCCGTTAAAAAACCGTTAGCTCTTTTAGCCGATAAAAAGACGTAATTTCGCTACGTATTTTGACTTAAAATTTACCATAATTAGTCACTACTTACCGGTGCGGTTGCGTGTTGTGTTAAAATACCCGTTTTGTTGGATAAAAACTCAACTCTTGTGAGGAAACTGCCGCACTGTTTCTGACTGTGTGTGTGTCTCCTTCTGTTGGCTGCGACAGACAGCCGTTGGTTACGCCCCCTGCGTGACCAGCACGTTTGTGTTGGTGGCGTCATCACGCAGGCATCGTACGTACAGGACGTAGATATTTTCAAAACAAAAGGAAATATTTATATTTATTTAATGACAGACAATTAAAAACATGGATATATAACCGGATATTACTGTTAATTCAAGTACTGTGTTTATATATCATGTTGAGGTACTTGCACGTGAGTATTGTCATTTTATGCTAGTTTAATACTTCAGAGGCAAATATATATATATATATTTGTAATATATATATGTTAATATATATATGTATATATTAATATATATATATATTGTAATATATATTTTAATATATTAAATATATATTTTACTATATATATATATATATATATATAATTTACAGCCATACAAAACATATAAGTTTATAACATAAACTAGTTGAGTACTACTATTGTCATTTTAAGCTAGTTAAATACTTCATAGGCAAATATATATATATATATATATATATATATATTTTAACATATATATATATATATAATTTACAGCTACACAAAACATATAAGTTTATAAAATCAGTAGTAGTACTACTCAACAGACAATATAATGTAGTTTAAATTAGATCCACCTGAATCAGGTACAACATGAAAAGCAATAACAATACAATAATATAATATAATATAATATAATATAATATAATATAATACAATATAGTAATACAACATTTTTCAGCAAGATTTGTGTAGACATATTTCTGTACTTTTACTTAGATAAATTACTTAAATACATGTGGATGACTGAAAATGTAGTTTGAAGATATGTAAAATGTTTATTTTATTATTATTATTATGTAGTATAATCATATATGTATATGGTATGTAAGCATTGATTTGACAAGTAAATGCGATCAAAAGTATTTCGAATTGCCTATTTATCATAAATATTATATATATATTAATATTCTGCTACTACTAATAATAATAATAATTATAATAGTTTTCATAAATGGAGTTGCTAATTTGTTGATTACAAAGCTAAAGTTGAAAAAAAGTTGAATTTTTGTTGCAGCTACTATTACTGTAAACACTACTACAGAAATGCCACTCCTACTCATTACTATTTCTACTACTACTACTACTACTACACCATGGCTGCTGCCTCAGTAGAGCTAATATTAGAAGTACTTCTAAGACAACAACAACTACTATTCCTACCAAACCAAAATGTGTTGTGTTTGCCTGCTTTCCTTTTTGTTTTATCATGCCACTAATGGGAACATGACACTTAACTTTACACATAAAAGTATTCATTCATTCATTAATCTATTAATACTACTTGCTACTAACAGTAAGAATGAGTAAGTAGAGAAAGTAGAGTTGCCTTCTATTGCCATCCTGTGGAATGTATGTGGTATTACAGGTTTCAACACAAGCATTAAAGCTGTGCACAGACCATTTAAACACTAAATTAAAAGAGTTTTATTTGTTTAATAGCAACAATATATCCTGGCTGTTTTCTTGTCGTGTTGTTGGAGACATGTTGTTGGATGAGCTCCACCCAGTAGGCAGGACACCCAGGTGATACGTGACAAGCAGGTTCTGCAACAGTTGAAACCAGAATTCAGTTGCAGCACAAACAGGATCCTGTTAAGGAGGACTTTCTTTCTTTTCATCTAACAAGAAACTTCAACATGACAAAACTTAGATTTTTAATTGCGTGAATGGACTGGAGTAAAGCAGATGTTCAGATGGCCTAAATGACAACTACAGCCTATACTGAAGCTGCACAACAGACTTTTTTTTCAATGTCTTGGGACTTTTATAAGACTCATTGGAAATACTTTTGTTGACCGGTGGAAATGGGGACCTCTGTTTGGACTGAGAGAGGATTCTTCTTCACGCTTTTGGTCCTCTTCCTCTGCTGTTTTGGAGGAATATGTGAGATCCAGGAATCTAAACCGTCAAAGCAGACCAACCTTCCTGGTGTCGAACCTTTCCACAATGACCTCGACGGGCCCCAGGCCTTACCGGACCCGGAGAGGGTCAACCTCCCCGTGTTCACCATGGACTACCCTCGGATCCAGGTCCCCTTTGAGTTCACTCTCTGGGTGCTGCTGGCCTCTTTTGCCAAAATTGGTACGTGTGGATGAATCACATGTGTGCATAAACAGGGTTTGTATCAGGCCAGTGGTGGGAAGTAAAGTGCTGTACTTCAGAATAGTTTTGAGGTACTTGTACTGCACTTATTTCCATTTTCTGCTACTTTAAACTTCTACTCCACTACATTTTGGAGGCAATTATTGTACTTTTTATACTCCACTACATTTATTTGTTCTGATCAATAATACAATCAACAAATAATAATAAAAAAAATGATGATGTAATAGTATAGATTAGGATAAAACTTTATTGATCCCCAGGGGGAACATTTTTAGGTACTTTATTTTTATTTTTCTACACTGTGGTGTTGTTACTTTTACTTCTTCCATCACTTTGCACCCTTGAATAATAGTAGCAGAAGTTGCTTTAACAGCAGCCTTAAGTTGCACAGGAGTCCAACTGTCTCATTGTCTTCTCTCCAGGTTTCCACATTTACCATAAAATCACCATCTGGATCCCAGAGTCCTGCCTCCTGATCGCCATCGGCCTCATCGTGGGCGCCATCATGCACGCAGTCAAAGAAGAGCCCCCTGCTGTCCTCAACTCCAACGTCTTCTTCCTCTACATGCTCCCGCTCATCGTCCTCGACAATGGCTACTTCATGCCCACGAGGCCGTTCTTCGAGAACGCTGGCACTGTGATGTGGTACGCCGTGGTGGGAACCCTGTGGAACAGCATCGGCATCGGGCTCTCCCTCTTCGCCATCTGCCAGATTGAGGTGTTTGGAGTTCAAGACATCAACCTGCAGGTCAGTTGAAGCCACAGGGCAAAGGTCAAAGGTCATGTGCAAGTTTGTATGTTTTTAACACAATATGTGTGATATTTATGCATGTGATTTAGCTTTTATATTTCTGTTTGGATCAGTGAAACAAAACGTTTATGCACCATTTATGAATGATATATGAATAAACTGTAAAAACCTGCAGAATATAGATAGGAATGAAACGGGAAAGTTTGGTGGATGTAAGTGTCTCGCTAGACTACCATTATACAAATTATACTATTGTAATGTATCATAAGGCAAGGTTTCCCAATTTGTTTGGGTCATGAACCATTAAATCAAAGAAATATTTACTTTAAATGATTTCCCCCACTTGTTTTTTTGCACTTTGGGTAAAAAGGTGTAGAATAAAAAGTATAAATTTGATGTAAATGGCTTTAACGTTGCTTAAAAACAAACAAAAATAATGGAGAAACTGTCATAAGATCCATTCAGTAGCTGTTCTGGAGCTTTCAATCATATATTTCATTATATGTGATGTGATAGAAAGCTGTTGTTTCAGAGGTCAAGAGTAAAAGTTAAGTTGTTGAAGTGCTCTTAAAAATGTTGGAATTTAAACATCTACAGTTTCTTGACACCTGGACAAACTCTACCTGCTGATGAGGACCATGTGATATGATCAAAAGCTCCAGAGTAGCTACAACATGCACCCTGTGGAGAGTTTGTTCAGTATCCCTTAGAAATCTCTAAATGATCATTTTAATAATTGTGTTCTTCTCTGCAGGAGAACCTCCTGTTTGCCTCCATCATCTCGGCCGTGGACCCCGTCGCTGCTCTGAATGTGTTTGAGGACATCGGAGTCAACGAGCAGATATATATAGTCATATTTGGAGAGGGGCTCTTCAACGATGCTGTCACTATTGTGAGTACAGGAAATGTGAAAATAGATTGTTGTGCCATCTAGCCATAAAATAAAAAAGTATTTTTGTGGTGATATGAGCCTAGAAATCAACTGGTGTTGTGGATATTGTAATATCATGACACAGGTAAATATAGTCTCTTCCATTAGAGTTTTATTTCAACATTGCCAAGCTGTGGGTATAGATTTTAGCCTAACAAACATTCTTTATAACACAAGGATGTCAAATTAGCCATTAAGGGCTCTGTAAAGGGGAGACGCGTGGGTACCCATAGAACCCATTTTCATTCACATATCTTGAGGTCAGAGGTCAAGGGAGCCCTTTGAAAATGGCCATGCCAGTTTTTCCTCGCCAAAATTTAGTGTAAATTTGTTATCTGACAGAAACAGTGTGATTTTTCCTCTCTCTCACATCTTCAAAACCTCTCAACTATAGAGGATACTTCTGCAAAACATCCCTCAGCTGGAGTCTGATCTTTTTGTGAAGGGAGAATAGATCACTAAAGCTGCATTAATACTGTGTTCCCCTGCAGGTTTCCCTCTAGTCTAGTTCGGCCTGTTCCTTATTGTTGAATGGAAATGTCAACAGTAATAAGCCCGCCTTTTGCTTTGGCTGGGCTTCAATTGAGAGCCAAGTTTCACTCGACATTTTCTGGCACTGACTGTCTTCGGTTACATCCTGTCTGCAAAGGAAAGTGTTGCTAGTTCAGTGGGACAAGTTGGCACATGATATTCGGCCAAAACAGTTTCAACACATGGAGCAGATTCTTGAATGTTTGAGTGGTTTAACCTGCTTGACAACAGCTGTGTGTGGCCTGCAGTTTACATACATGCAGTAGTTTATCTTTTTCTTTGTCTCTCCAGGTGCTTTACAACATGCTTTCCTACCTGGCCGACTTGCCCGTCGTTGAATCCACCGATGTGTTTCTGGGGATAGCCCGGTTCTTCGTGGTGGCGGCCGGTGGCGTCCTCTTTGGCCTCCTGTTTGGATTTGCAGCTGCGTTCACCACACGTTTCACCCACAATGTCCGTCAGATCGAGCCCCTCTTCGTCTTCATGTACAGCTACCTGGCGTACCTGGTCTGTGAGTGTTTCGCCATCTCCAGCGTGATGGCGTAAGTGGAGGCCAAACACACATGTCTGCAAAATACTGTTTTAACATGCATCTAACAGGTAGTGGTGGAAGAAGTATTCAGGTCCTAGTATCAATACCAGTGTGAAAGTAGTAAAAGTATCATTAACAAAATATACAGATTATTATCACCTATGCATTAACATATCATCAATCATAGACAGTAGGAAGAGTTTTGCAGTATGCAACATTTTAATGCATGAAATCAGGATCTTACAGTTGCAAGATTTTTTTTATTTTAATTGGGAAATTCCACCTTAAGTTTCCAGACGTTGCAGCCATGATAAGATTGTGCTGAATGCCTAGAAAACAGTAAATAACGTGGCCGACGCTTCTCACTAAGATATGAATCTTGACCCTGTGCAGATTCTTCAGCTGTGTTTGTCTGATGTCTGTTTGTGCAACTTGTACAAACTCGCTCCTCCACCTTAGTTTTCCGCCCTCTGAGTGAAGCTCAAAGTGACAGTGTGGCGTCATGTGACAACGATGTGATTCACTTTCATGAAGGTGAAACAAGGTGCAACATTCCCAGCAGACTGAAAATAGGACATAGTGCACTGAAGCAGGAAAGCAGACAAGTAAAGGCAAAAATAAATATAAATGATAAACTTGTCATGCTAAGAATAACACCCTGATTTCATCTTTGTGACGATGCATTTTTCAGATTTTTAAATACGTTATTTAGCAAAAGAAGTTGGGCGATTTTCAGAGGTTGATGAAGTACCTGAAAGCCACACTTGAGTAAAAGTACAGATATCTAGTAGTAGAAGTTAAAGTCACCTATTAGAATATTACTTTACTTGAGTAAAAGTTTAAAGGCCCAGACACACCAACTCGACATCAGAGAACTAACGGCGACGAAGGCCGACTGTTGAGTCGCCTAACATCACCTTTGTCTTGGCCAAAAAGTTGCACTCGATCACACCGCAAAGACTACAGCCAGTACGTTTCATTTACATAGAAGTAATACTTGCTGACAAGGTCATTTAAAACGTCCATGTTTCCTCCCTGCAGCATTATAACATGCGCCATCACCATGAAGTACTACGTGGAGGAGAACGTGTCCCAGAGATCCTGCACCACCATCCGCCATGTTGTCAAGATGCTGGCCACCGTCTCCGAGACCCTCATCTTCTTCTTCCTGGGTGTCGTTACCATAACGACCGAGCACGAGTGGAACTGGGCCTACATCCTGTTCACGCTGCTGTTCGCCTTCATCTGGAGAGGGCTTGGTGGGTTTACATTTACAAAAAGCTCTGTCCCCTCTCTTGAAGTGGTCCCGTTAATTAAACTGGTTCCTCTCGCAGGCATCCTGGTGCTGACCCAGATCATCAACCCGTTCCGGACCATCCAGTTCTCTTTCAAAGACCAGTTTGGCCTCGCCTACGGGGGCCTGCGAGGGGCCATCTGCTTCGCCCTGGTCTTCACCTTACCAGATACCATCAACAGGAAGAACCTGTTCGTCACGGCTTCAATCGCCGTTATTGTATTCACCGTTTTCTTACAGGTGAGACCTTCGGCTGCTCTATGGTATAATTTAGAAAACAGCAGCTCAGTATGGAAGACTTAAAATGCCGAAGAAATAAAGTGTTATATGTATTTAACCTTTATGTATGCATTTAAAGGAACATTTCACTGCACCTTTAACAATGTTTAATAAGGACATTTATTTACGTTTTGTGTTTAATAACTTGAACAGTTGACTGTGTCTGTTTTTATAATTTGGCATGTTAAAAATGAATCTTTAATTACACACAACTAGCACCAAATATAAACGCTAATAATTGCTGTTTTTGTTAACATCTTTTCAGGGCATCAGCATCCGTCCCATCGTAGAATATATGAACATCAGGAAAACCAACAAAGACCTGAACACCATCAACGATGAGGTTCACAGCAGGGTAAGTATCTTCCTCTTCTGTCTTATTTTTCTTATTGTAAGTCAATCAGCCGTTGTGTGAATTACACTAATTGTTTCTTTTGTTGTGTCCAGATGATGGAGCACGTTGTTTGTGGTATTGAGGACTTGTGTGGACAATGGAGCCACTATTACTGGAAAGACAAGTAAGATCTATCTCTCCACCTATTCAATACCAACGCACATGTTTTTCTGATGACATAATGCAAATTTAGACTAACTTGATCATTCGTTTAGATCAGTAGAGCAGTATAGTCTTAATTCCTTTGTCTTTCCGTCAGGTTTAAGAAGTTCAACGATCGTGTTTTGAGGCGCATCCTGATCCGGGACAACAGGGCTGAGTCCAGCATCGTGGCTCTGTACAAGAAACTGGAGCTGCAGAACGCCATCGGGTTACTGGACACGTCTATTGGAGACCTCAGCGCGGCGCCATCTATCGTTTCCATCTAGTACGTTCAACAACACGTCCTTTATTATTAAAAAACACTTGACGTCTCTCTGTAAAGTGGAAAAACTTTTATATAAGGATGTTTTTCCTCTATAAAGTCTGCATTTTTAATACTAGTAGGTCATAAATAAATTGGTTTAACACAGATACTCTGCAACCAAAGAGCCTCAAAACCTGGCAACCCAAAAGTAATAACAGCTTATTGGTGATAGAGTCTGAAACTGTATCTGCTCCCTGACTGTCAGCATCAGCTAAATGCATGAAGCTAAATCTAATTTGGCTCCAGCTGATGATGCTGTTTCTCGTCCTAATCGCCCATCTTAATGTCGATATAGCAATAACAAAACATTTACATTTGAGCATCATTCACTCTTCATTGCTCTCGCCTCCTCCTCCCTTTCAGCGACGAGAGGAAGGACGCGTCTCGACCCAAGAAGAAGTTCCTGGCTGCTGACATCAGCAAAATGCACGACATCCTGTCAAAGAACATGTACAAGATCAGACAGAAGGTAACAACACCTGCAGAGAAAGAAGGGATGTGAAGATGTTTTAAAAATGGGTCTCAAATATGTAGTTTCATCTCTAAAAAATCATTATTAATTTCCTAAAACAGCTGTGCACTGTAGATTTTAACAAATGTTACTTAAACAGGAGGAAATAGTGTGTTTGTTTGGGACTATTTTTGGCTGCAGATGAATCCACATTTGGTGCTCTAGTGAGAGGGTTTTAATGGAGCTTTATGGCACAAAGGAAGAATCGGGCTTTGATACAAATATATGTTATATATGTTTTCCAGACGACGGCTTACACCAACAAATACAATCTGCCAGACGACAGCCGAACCAGAGAGATTCTGATTCGCCGCCACGCCAGCATCAGACGCAGCATACGAGCTGAAAGTTTCCGCGAGCAGGTGAGTTTCTGTTTAAGAGGCCATTAAATACACGTTACTTCCTCCTTCCCCAAACTGCTTGACCTTCACACTTCCTCCTCTTCCAGCCGGCACGAAACATCCCCAAATCTCAGAAGTACTACTCGTTGCAGCCAGGAGGCGATCTGGAGACCGCCTTCGCCCTCAGACGACGAAATCATGGTGAGTTTATACAAGTTTTTATTTTGCCAGATCTTGTTTAAATGAACAGGTTCAACTACATGAAACAATGCTTGAATATCTGTGTCATATCAGGTGGAAGTGGTGACGTGGACCCCCTCTCAGGCCGTCCCCAGTCCACTAGTGTGACGCCACGCTCCTCATCCCGCTCTCTAGTCCCGATGAGGAGGATGAAGACCATCACGGAGTCTAGAGGTGCAAGGGAGCAGCCAGCCGCTTCCGCCCAGCCACCCTCACATCCTCCTGGGGTGGACGTCTTAGACGAGAGAGGGAGGGCACTGGTTCCTGCACAAAGGAGGCGTACTCCGGATGAGGTAGATGGAGATGAAGACCCCTTTGACTCAACAGGAGAAAGGGAGGAAGCGGTGCGACCTCCCCAGCTGCCACCACCTCGTGGCTGGGTACCCGAGAACCAGGATCCCAGAGGAAATGAGACAGGAAACCCCCTACTCAGACCACTCAGACCCTCGTCACAGGGGTCTCGGGGGTCAGGGAGGTCATGACGAAAGAGGAAGAGCTGCTCTGGAAGATGAACTACTAGTTGAGCTAAAAACCAAAAACACAAAGGTCAAATTATTAGTGACAAATATAAATAAGACTTTTTTGGTTAGTAACAAACAGCAAAGGATCATCTTTTCTACCTCTTGATATCTTTCGCTGAGATATTTGTACTCTAAAAACTGCATTATCCTACTGTATATTATGTACCACCATGTTCTCCATTGGTACAACTGTATTTTGTACACACACGCCGTTTTTATTTGACATTTTTTGTATACATGTGTGTCATATTTGTATGGTTTCGGTGATATTGGCCAATAAAAGGAAGTCAGCAAAGTTTAAATGACTTTTGAATATTTAAATATTGTTTTTTCTTTAAACATTTGTGGTGTGAATTTAATGACTAAATGTTGCTAAAAGTACTGTAATGAGAAAACTTTACGTATTGGCATCAATTTACTCAAGTAATGTACTTAAATACAACTTTGAGGTACTTATTTTGGAAGCAAATATTGTACATTTTACTCCACCACATTCATTTTGACATTTGTTACTTTGCAGAATCAGATTTTTAGCACAAAATATAAATATATACTATTGATTATAATATAATATATAAAGAAACTTTTAATATCATATAAATATAACATAATATAATATAATATAATATAATATACTTTTACTGAGTGGTGGAAGAAGTACTCAGATATTTTACTAAAGTAGAAATAGCAATAACACAGTGTAGAAATACTCTGTTACAAGTAAAAGTCCTGAATTCAAAAGTATCAGCATCAAAATTAAACTTAAAGTACTAAAAGTAAAAGTACTCATTATGCAGAATGACCCATATCAGAATAATATATATCATATTATTGAATTATAATTACTGATGCATTAAAATTTACATTACTTTAACTTATAGTTGAGTATTACTACTTTTTGTAATCTAATTACTTCCCTTATCATGTTGCCACAATAGCATAGAATGTTTTATTTATTATCTGTATGTTGCACCACAAATCATGTTGTATTTGTTTAACCTTCAGTGTGACATTAGACAACCTGAGACAGATATTTCCTTCAGGATATGGATCTGATGCATATGGATGTGGCATTATATTACACCATTATATTCTACCATTTAACCAGTACATTTGCAGGCAGGTACTATTAAAGCCAGGAGAGAGGACGTGGAGCACTCTCTCCTCTCGTTTACTTTAATGTCCTCTTTTATTAGTCCATCCGACTCTCTGACGGCATCATCTTTCAAAGTTTCCTTCTTTATATCTTCATATCTGCCGGGCACACGCAGCTAAAGCTATAAAATATATTTTTGTTCTGTACAGTGCATCAGATGATCCTGCTGTATCCTGAAATTCAGCACATCAAGGTGTTCAAAGTCCCACTGAAACAGCATTTACTCCCTAACTTCCAGTGGTGGAAGAAGACTTTTACTTAAGTAAAAGTAGCAATACTACAGTGTAAAATACTTTGTTACAAGTGAAAGTCCTGCATTCAAAGTCTTACTGAAGTAAAACTACTAAAGTAGAACCAAAATATATTTAAAGTACCAAAAGTACAAGTACATAACCATGCAAAATGGCCCATTTCAGAATAATAAATACTATTTTATTGGATTATAATTATTGATGCATTAATACGTTCATCACTTTAATGTTGCAGCTGTTAAAGATGGAGCTAATTTGAATTACTTTATATAATGCTAGGTAACTTAACCTGTGATAATACATCATAATGTATTAGTTGATTTATTTGATTTTCTATTAATAATCTGAATATGCAAAGTAACTAGTTACAAAAGCAATCAAATAAATATAGTGGAGTAAAAAGTACAATATTTGCTTTCAAAATGAAGTGGAGCAAAAGTATTGAGTCGCATAATAATAATAATAATAATAATAATAATAATAATAATAATAATGTTTTTTACCTTTATTTGAGTCCAAAACGTTCTTTACTTAAATAAATGAATAAATAGATAAATAAACAAATAAATAAATAAATAAATAAATAAATAAATAAATAAATGAATAAATAAATAAATAAATAAATAAATAAATAAATAAATAAATAAATAAATAAATAAATAAATAAATAAACAGGTTACAATTTTTTGAATTTTCTAGAAATTAGTCTCTGTAAATTGAACCAAAACAGAATAAGACAGTTTCCTGCACTGAAATAAAAAAAAACAAAACTTGATTTTTGAAAATACTTGCAGAAAAATCAGCACAAAAAGGACATTTACAGTCATAACTGCAGCATTTTCCTAGAGATCAAAACATTATAAATGTCTTGGCATTTACTGTGAGATTGTGTATATTAGCTAACAAGGAACAAAAGTAATCAGTGGCCTACAGGCTCATTAGACTCCACTCTGCTTTAGAAAGTTGTTTGTCTTGATCACACTCTTGCAGCCGCTCTAATTAAAGATGTTTAGTAGCATTTCATCATTTACTGAAAATCACCTCAGTATGAAATTAACTATTTTTGTAATTAAATAAACTGATGATATGCACAAATTAGAAATATCACGATTAGTGGAACTTATGGTGATAAATATGCCAGTTAAACTAGAGGAGGGTGTTGTTACCGTAGGTTTTTTGCTCTGTGTACAGCAATTCTCTGTCTGTTAAATTTTCCACAGTCACAATTTTTTAAAGGTTTATTGCCTTTTAAACAATCTTCATTAAAATAAAAGGCAGTAAATACACAACTTATATTAAAAAAACTGAAAACAAACAAAAAGATTTCTTCAGTAATGAGTTGTCTGTATTTAAAAGCAGAAACACAACTTTATCTGAGAGCAAACCATCACCAGAACATCCTAAATATGAACTAATATGTACAGATATTTCCACATCTCACTAGATCTGGAAATAGAAACTGTGCCGGTGAGAGTTTCTGATGTTAAAAGTGATCAATGAAAGCGATCAACTCGACAATAAATATGATTAGTGGTACGGAGAATATAGCCAGCTCATCAAATATGAATCATGGTCATACATTTTTAATGTGGACAACACTTTGCTGTAACAAATAATACAAGTCTCGGAAAAGGGATGAAGATTAAACATGTATGCATACATATGGACATAGATATAAAATAGTTTTATATCTATGCATAATGAGGACTTTCACTTTTGGTTCTTTAAAGGTCCCATAATGTAAAAAGTGAGATTTTCATGTCTTTTTTATTATAAAACAGGTCGAAGTGATATAATATAGATTAATAAAATTATATAATACTGTGATAGTATCGAAATGCTATTCCGGTATTCAGAAACTGAGCCTCTGAATTAGCCATCAGGATTTCTGTAACTTTGTGATGTCACAAATGTACAATATTTAGACCATTTCACCGTTTTAAAGGGGACATATCATGCTCATTTTCAGGTTCATGCTTGTATTTCAGGTTTCTACTAGAACATGTTTACATGCTTTAATGTTCAAAAAACACATTATTTTTCTCATCCTGTCCGTCTGATAATACCTGTATTCACGCTCTGTCTGAAACGCTCCGTTTTAGCGCATTTCAACGGAATGGCAACAGAATTGCATTGCCTGGAAACAGCTTGGGTCGATGTTTACTTCCTGTCAGCTGACACTGCAACAGAAAATAAACTGGGACACATTTAGAATGTTTACGTTTAAAACTGTGAAATAATCGAAATATTGTAGATTTGTGACATCACAAATGGACAGAAATCCTAACGGCTTGTTTCAAACTCACAGTTTCTGAATATGGGCTGTGTGTATTTCTCCATGGATTGAGTGTTTTGATACTTTCACAGTATTTATATATCACTTAAAGCTGCTTTATAATCTAAAAGACATGAAAATCTCAGTCTTTACAATATGAGACCTTTAAAGGTAAATAAAATGTGTCCTGGTTTATTTCCGGTTGCAGCGTACGTGAATGACGTCAGCTGACGAAGAAGTAAGCATGGTCCCAAGCTGTTGCCTAGCAATGCGAATCCATTGCAATTGCATTACAGCATGTAAACATGTTCTAGTAGAAACCCAAAATACAAGTATGAACCTGAAAATTAGCACAATATGGGACCTTTAAATAAAACTTTGAATGCAGGACTTTTACTTGAGTATCACACTGTTGTATTGCTACTTTAATGAAATACAAGATCTGTGTACTTCTCCCATCACTGACATAAATATACTGTGAATAAATAAATAAAAATGTGTACTGCGTGTCTAATATCTGTCTCCGCTTTTCCAATAAAGTGAATTCGCCTCTTGATTCCTCTTTAATGGAACAAACAGCAGCAGCTTCTTTAAGGGTCAAAGTTTGAGCTCAACACTCATTCATCAGCGTGTCAAAACATCTTTCATGTTTCAAACACTAAACCTCTCGCTCTGAGACGCTGTTGAATGAGAACGCCAGCTTCAGATGTACCAAAACGCCTGCAAATTACCTCGAGCACATTTGCATTCTGATGAAGAAACGTGTTGGTATGTGGGAGGCACTGGCAAACATCCTGGTTTATGAACTGTCTGTCAGCTGCATGTGAAGCAGCACATAGAGGGAAAGAAGAAGAGGAAGAAGAAGAAGACAGGGAAGAGGAGCGTTTATAGCCAGAGAGAGAGACAAAGGAGGGAAAACAGATTGTGTATTTGAGTGTTTCGCCTCTGGTGAAGCCTCAATAACGAGGAGGAAGAGCAGCTCTGCATCCTCCAGTATTATTAGCATCACTTTCTGCTTTGGTCAGCTCGGAGCCCAGAAGCAGCCGCAGGAAGTCAGAGGAAAAACTTTAAGCATCTTTAAGGATTTTATTTGATCAAATAAAAGGAAGAGCAAAGATGAACCAGACTGCGTCCGTCTCTCATCAGATTGAGTGTCAGCCAATCAAGGATAGCAAGGTAGGATGGGTTTGTTCTCACACTTTTTATTATCACTGCACAAACATATTCATATGGAGACAAAGTTTTGACTTCATCTGAGCTTCCACACAGCTTTAAATCAGTGGTTTCATCCATAATGATGCATAATAATGTGGATATTCACACCTTCTGCAAAATATGTTGTTTTTAAATGAAGCTTATGTTAAGTTTGTATGCTTAAAGGTGTTATTGATAACATTCTCCTTCCACCGTTCCATCACATTTACTTCACAACATGTCGTTGCCAGGCTCTTACCGTCAATCTCAGCCATTTATCTGTTTTTTCCACACTAACTGACGACACAGAGACACCACGTGATACCAACGGTTTTATACTATTGGCTCACAAGCCGTGTTGGAAACAAACAGCAGATATCTTCCACAGAGATAAAAAAAATGTCAATTTTGTAACCGACAACATTTTTAAAATGAATAAAAATAATAGCAATAATAATAGCAATATTTTGTAATAATAAATAATATTTTATTTATTAATAATAATATTTTAATGATAAAAATTATAATAATAATAATAATATTTTTGAGGAAAAGCTATACTTTTATTTGGCACCTTTCTAAAAGCTCTGTATATATATACGTATATATATATATATATACATATACATATATATGTATATATATATATATAATTGTCTGCTTGCATATGCACATTTTTGTATGATTAATTCACAATAATAATAACAATATTTTATAATAAGAATTACAAATAAATAACATTTTATTGATTATTATTAATAAAAATAATAATAAAAATAGTAATAATAATAATAATAATAATAATAATACTTTATTTTATAATATTTTTTTTCAGAAAAAGCCATACTTTTATTCTGCACCTTTCTAAAAGCTCTGTAGATGTATTATTGTATTTTTTTTTTTAAATTGTCCACATACATTTTTTATCAATATGACTATAATAAGAATTAAAATTATTATCCATCTTAAACCCTTTTCCTCCTTAAACCATTTATTTTTAGCATTTGTTGCAGAGTTAAATGCACCATTCAGCAGATCTTCAGAGACTGTTTTAGGTGTTTTTAATAGTTTTTGGATTTGTTGACAATATGAAAATCTTAACTCTGGTTAGCCACTTTAAGGAATTATAACTAAAATTAGGCTGCAAAAGGTTTAAAAGTAAAAGTTTGGTAAATATCTGTGTTAAACTGGATATTTTGGACTTCTGTGGTGAATGCTAAATAAATTACACAGTAATATATTTACCACTCTTTTATTTGTTAACATAACAATTAAGAAATTCAAATACGATGAATATTTGAAATACAAAAGGTAACTAAAACTGAAGCCACTCTGTCAAACTGGATCATCTATACGTCAGCCGTACTGACAGATCAAAGTGCATTAATGTATTTTGTGACGTTTCATGTTTCATGTTCATGTTTTATGGATGATATTAACAGTATAATACAGAGACACAGTGACAGCAGCGTGCAGAATAAAGGCTCTGAAGAGCCTCATTATTGCTCACAGTTTATGCAAAGCTGCGAGACATGAAGACGAAGTATAATCCCGTTCAATCCTGTGCTGCAGCAGGATGGGAATAATCTGGCAGGAGCGAGCCTCCGTCATTTATGCAGAGAAAATATGACACTTTTAAAAGGTCGTTTTTTGGGTGCATGAGTTTGCTTTTCTCCATCATCTATTGGAACAAAAATCAGCAAAAACAGCAGTTTAAAATGATCAGTGATGCTTTGTTGCTTCTCATGTGCATTATTTAGCCTGAGTGGTTTTAATTGTGTCATAAATCACAGCTCAGTAATCCACCGTCTGGTTTTAGCTGCTTCATAAATAAGCCGCTGCCTCTTGAGATACATTATATGAGAATTCACCCACCACAAGGCTGCCGATGCTCATGGAGAGAGGGTTTTGTGTTTTGTTGGTGTGAATTTGAGCCTTTCCCACAGCTTTCAGCTTTCAATATGGATACAGATTGTTATTTTGCATAAAGAGTACTTTTATGTTTGGTACTTTTTGATTTTGAATGCAGGACTCTTATTTGTAACAGAGTATTTCTACACGGTAATGCTTTATTGATCTGAGAAAGGGTATAACTGCTAAGACACGACAGCAAAAGTGGACATAAAACATATTCAAATGTATTCTCATAGTTCAATCTGATAATATTAGACCATTTTCATACAGTTTCAAGTATTCATGATTCCTCTAGCTTGGTTCAAGACCTTTGAATCAGCATATCTCCAATTTGTTCAGCGATTTAAATAGAAGGAATGAAGTCAAACAAAATGGCAATTCAGTGTGATGAGGAGCACATTTGGTATTCTTGCAGGGTGTAAAACACATTTAAAGGACATTACATTTCCCCACTGGAGACATGCTTTAAGACATACTAATATCTGGGAAATATCGCTGGCTATTAGATGAAGAATAATTGAAAGAAAAAGGAATGAAAAGCGTTTGAAAGTGATCTAAAAGTGTCTGTGTGTTGGTCTTTCTGCCCACACATGACCTGCTGGGGTTGAAGAGTGACCTCCAGCTAATTCACCGCCTGTAAACGCTGCAAACTGAAGCCGAAACCAGAGCAACTGTGATGACCCTCGATTCATAACAGAATAAAAAACAGCCACAAAGCATGCATGTCAATCATCTCACTCGCAGCACAAATCAAAAGGTGCTCTGGAGGCGTGAAATGTAAATATAGTCAGTCAGTAGTCAGTCGTTGCAAACACCATTCCTCACTGTCAAGGCCTTTTCTCTCTCTATTTCTCTTTAAAATGAAAGACCCTCCCGTTCTCTGAAACGTCTTCTTTCATCTTTAAAGCTCTAGTGTTGAAATCTTGGTAATCTGTTGACACATACTTTGTAGTTTCTGAGAAACAGATATTTTCTTATTATACTAAATCTAGTATTTTTCCTTAAAGGCAGGGTTGATGATGTTCTCCAGTCTACAATATTTGTTATATTGGTTGAAATGGTCTTTACACCCCGACAGCGATCCATTACTGATGAGCTCTGAAAAAGGAGCGTAAAAGAGCCGTCATCTGTAGCTGCTGTAATCCTGTAAAAACGTCTACCAATCACTGCCTCGCGGCCCGCTTGGAAAGAACCAATCAGATGCCTCCCCGCCTCCCTGCTCGTGCTCGGACTGAAAACACCAATGAGTCCATAGCCATTATGAGGTATAAGTGAGGTTAAAGTAAGCTTCTTTTGTGTCCGTTCACATAGCACAAAATTTAAAACGTCTAAAACTGACCTTGAACTCAAGGGAGGATTGAATCATAACACAGCAAAGAGACAGTAAGATTTAATTTGTGTAATTTACAGATCTGCTACAGGAAAATGATCCGTTTATTTTACCTCAGAGTGAGTTTTTAATCAGTTTTCTAGTTCACTTAGAGGGTTTTTTATGCACTACTAAGCATCAATTTTGGTGGTAATAAAGTCGACTTTCTCCTCAGAAGGAGCTTGATACGATCGACCAGTCAAAGCTGTTTTAGAGTAGACATGACATGAAGTTCATCTATATAAAGCACTGTTTCCCAACCTAGGGGTCGCGACCCCTTGAGTGGGTCACAAGATCATTTTGAGTTTGACTTCTTTTCGAATTTCCAATTTTAAGAAGTCCCAAATTCATTTGACTGACAATAAAACTTATAGTATACAAAGTTTGTAATATTCTTGTGTTTTGATTCGAGGTTCCTTGAAATAAACAGTTTGACATTTTGGGGAAATTACAGAGAGATAGATGAAAAGATTGACACCACTTTCCAGACAGACAGTCGTATCAAGCTTCTCATCAAACTCGCCGCCAGAAAGTGAATATTCTCAAAATGTCAAACTTTGTCTGATAAACTCAAAATACAAAAGATTTAAACCTCCTCCTTTCATGTTTTATTCTTCTCAAAAGCAACAACAACTAAACTCCCGACCCTAAATCCTATGAAACTGAACAGATTGCCTTCATAACAGAGTTTAACATCCTGTTCAGCTCCCAATCACAGTCACAAAATCACTGAATATTAATTTTAACCCTGTGTCGTCACCGCCATCTGTTACCGTGGAGATGGACTTGGAGTGAAGGAGCTCATTAGCATGTTGAGCCTTTACATGCATCCCTTGCTAATTTAACCCCTCCCCAGTCACTCAGTAAATAAACAACATCATGATAAATATAATGAATGCTTCAATGAGTCACGTCCCTTTGAAGAAAACAAGATTCGTTGTTTAGAAATCCTAAATACAGAGCTGAGCCGGCTGCGTTTGCACATCCTACACTGTTGTCTTGTGAAAGCAACAGGTTGTTTGTGAAATGAGGAATCATACTGCCAAGTTCCTGACTACGTAATTAAGATGCTTTACTGAGGCCACACTGGGAAAATACTCAGTATTAATAATACCGGTGCATTCATTTGCATGTTGCATTTGACTGCTTTATCACTTTATATAACCACATATCTCTAAAAATATCTAATAAAAAACTCTGGCTGGTTTTCTTTTTCACTTCACACCCTCAAGTTAACCCTCTGTATAAGCTTTAATTATTCAATATAGGCCTACAGATATTCAATGTGTAAAGTTTAATATTCAAGGACAAGTCTGCACCTCACTTACTTGCACAAATGTACAGTGTATAACAATCATTGTACAGTACATTTTATAGTTAATATTATAGTCCTCTCTTTAGTCTCTGTGTTTAAAGTCAAACTTTAAACCTTCCCCGAAATGTTCAGTTTGAATACTTCATCACAAAGACACACACGGAAATAGCGTAACCAAACATCACATGAAATATCTGTAGAATCATATTTATTTAGTTATTTTTAATGTCAGTTTAATTTAATTGTGGTCACACATTTTTTATCTGTTAAAATGTACCTTAAAGGGAGATTTGTCAAGTATTTAATACTCTTATCAACATGGGAGTGGACAAATATGCTACTTTATGCAAATGTATGTATATATCTATTATTGTAAATCAATTAACAACACAAAACAATGACAGATATTGTCCAGAAACCCTCACAGGTACTGCATTTAACATAAAACAATATGCTCAAATCATAACATGGCAAACTGCAGCCCAACAGGCAGTCAGTGTGCTGACTTGACTATGACTTGCCCCAAAACTGCATGTGTCATGTTCATTAAAGACTTTGCATCTATTTTTACTATTTGTCTCCCTTTAGTGGTCATTCATTATTCTCTTGTTTACTGCCTGCTATTGTTTTCATTGGTTGTTTTAGTCATGTGACTCAGCCAGGTCATAGTTCAGAGATTCCAATCAGGAAACACCTCAGTGTGGTCATCTTACAGCTCCAGCCTTATCCTTTCCCTCCTCTGTGTGAGCCCTGGACTGATTCGCTTGTAAGTTATATTCACGCTTATAGTTAATTATATTAGTACACAAGTGTCATGTAATGGCCCCTGATGCACAAAGTGACTATTTAAAACCATGCAGCAGTACATGAATGAATGCAAGTCCATTTGTTGTCACTAGAGAGCAGTGTTACACAGGACTAGTCTGCACGACTGTCAAGGCTTGTGGATGGATTTCTACTGGCATCCTTATGAGAAATTAAATTACAAATGCAGTCAGCTTAGATTTAACAGAAAAGCATAAAAATAGTCCTCATTAAGCAGAATGACCCATTTAAAATGACATATATTGTGTAATATGATTATGATTAGTGAAAGCATCACTTTAATGTTGCAGCTAGTAAAGGTTGGGCTAATTTTAACAAATATTTATACTTGCTTAATCTATTTATATACATCAAAATTAATGTATTAAGAATACCTTAAAATTGTACTAGTATGAGTAAATGTTCTTAGTTACTTTCCACCACTGAAATAAGGCAAATAAAGCTTTTCATTTTAGACCTTGCATGCTATCCACCTTTATTCAATATCTTAAGTGCATCAGCTGCTTTTAATTGATTTGAAATGTCCTTGTTGCACATGCTGGTGTTTACTTTGTCCTGTTTTATTTTTGGGTCATTGAGTCACACCGTGGCTCATGAGAGTCATCTCAGGTTAGACCGCTCTGAAAAGCACTTTCCCAAACCAAGGTCGCTGCTATGAAAGCAGCAGCAGCCCAGAGGCTCTCACATCCCGGCACCAGGACAAACGACTGTATTTCTCTTCATTCAGCCACAGCTGCAACAAAATACCAGGTCTGGAGAGGAGATGAGTAGTATTCAAGGTCAAGGTTGCTTTAGCTCGCTCATTCTTTAAGCTACAGTGAAGATACTGGTGTCATATGAAACTAGAAAACCTAAAGAATCCATTGATACCATGTCATGCTAGCTTGTCAGGAAGGAGGCTAAATAACGGCAAGGAAAAACTGGCATGGCCATTTTCAAAGGGGTCACTTGACCTCTGACCTCCAGATATGTGAATGAAAATGGGTTCCTCGAGTGTGTTTGAATATTTCTGCATACTGGGGTCCCTAAACAGTCTATGAATTACATGAATTGGGTTTCACTGTAAAGCTGAGACTCTTGTGGATCCAATGAGCCCCACTGTATTCATGTGTGATGATGTTAGTCCCCATAGGAGACATTTCATTGTAGTAAGACCATTTTTTGAGCATTGACTTCACAGTATAAAATGACCTATGGTGACCTCTAGGATAATCACAGCCTCATGAAACGTTACAGCCACAAACTACAGACCTAGAGCATTCAGAGGATGGATGGATCAAACTAGAGACCTAGAGCATTCAGAGGATGGATGGATCAAACTAGAGACCTAGAGCATTCAGATGATGGATGGATCAGACTAGAGACCTAGAGCATTCAGAGGATGGATGGATCAGACTAGAGACCTAGAGCATTCAGAGGATGGATGGCTTTCCTAGCTAGATTGACAATAAGGAGTTTACACAACAGAAGTGCTCGCTATCCAATCGCCGATTCTTGCAGAAATCTCCAAATGTCAAAAGTTTTATATCCCAAATCACAGCATGGCTTTTTCTATGGTGTTCCTCAAGGTCTTGGTGTCTTAATGTGGTATTTTGGAGGGAGTATTGATCATTTTTATCAATTCTTGAGTGGTAAAAAATTATTAAACTTAGCACCAAATCTGACTTCAACCCCAAAAATTGCTGCGACAACTTATGAGACATAATAGAGCATGTTCTAAGCCCTCTCACAATTTACTTAGCATATTTCTGCATCTCAAATTAATCTTCAGGTTCCCAGCTTTCAGATGATGTACACCACTTCTATGTGACATCTACTGTTGACCTGCTATCTCCCCCTAAAGACCCCCTGTACCCCCCTAAAAAAAGACTAAAACAGGTATATGGTCGGTCTCTAAGGGTTGATATGATTGTTTTATTGCAGCAATCAGACTCAAAAATCACTTTAAATTACACTGTTTCTGTGTTTTTCTTTTACCACACTTGTGACTAATGTTTTCATCAGTTTAAGTGTGAAGGCAACTACAGAGAAAACCAGAAAAAGAACAAGCAGATGTTGAGTTAATTGCTACTGGTGGCCAGACACAGTTGCTCCAGTATGGAGCTGAATAAAGAGCACCGAGACAGAGATAAGGGAGGGCTGAGCAGCTTCGTAACGCCTCTGACTAATAAAAGCTTTTCTCTTAATCAGTAATGAAGTCTGTGATCCATGGCTTCCCTCCAGGTGGTAATATGGGAGGTTAGAGAGAGTTTCAGAGGAGTGCGGAGACCGTACAGAGCTCTTACTGTGAGAAAGACATTTTTAATTCTCACCCTCGAGTCAAAATTACACTGAAATCCAACTATGTTACCTTAAAGGAATTTGACATTTGGGGAAATATTCGCTTTCTGGTTGAGAATTAGATGAAAAGACTGATTAGTATTATACATCCATGTCTGTATGGTAGCTTTAATATGAAGCTACTGCTCCTAGCTTAGCAGAATACTGGAAAAATGACTTTAACCAGAGAGTATAGAAGCAAAGAGACAAAACACTGGTGCTTTTTGTGACAAAAGCCGGCACTTTTGACTGAAAACACTCATTATATTTCTATTATTTTATTGTTAAACACAGGCCATTTCGGTAGAATATAACAATAGAATAGAAATCATTTTGTCGTACTTTTGTACGGCACTTTGTAGTCCACAAAGTGTGTAAATAAATGGGTCTTTATTGGTGAGTTGAAAGGTCTAATGGTCTTTAATTCAGACAGGCTTCAGTTCACTGAGTCTCCTCCAGCGCAGCAGCACCTCTCACTTTAGTTTTAATCTGTCTCAGCAGCAGGTTGAGTCGACTTTGAACTCCTGCTGTGTGGCGGAGTCAGTGTTGTGGTTTGAATCCCTCCCTCTGGACTCAAACTCCTCTGGGGATTTTCTTTACTGTCTGTCAACCTTCCTGCTGCTCGCTGATGATTTATAGATGTCAGAAAATGTGCAGCTTTTAATCTTCTTTCAGGCAAATTTAAGATCTTCAAACAGCGGGTTCATGTGTTCGGTCTCTTAAAGGAAAATTCACCTCTGAACATGCTCTATTTCTTGACTACACATCATGTTGAGTTATTTTCAGCCACTACAGTTGAGTTTAAATATCAGAAAATATTTCAGTAATTTAAAATGTCAACAGGAAATGCCAAAAAGGTTTTGTGTCAGTGCCTTTATCTATCTACCAGTTAGTCAGGTTCCCAAATCACAGCACTTTGAGTACAATGTTTATTACTATGGAGTCATATGAGTGCCATATAAAAGAATAAATCTGTAAAAGAATAAGGAAATTAATGTTGAAATATAAAGGGGAATAAATAAGTAAATAAAAAATATGGAAATATAAAAAGAAATGAATAACAGAATGGATAAGTAAATAAAAAATGTGGAAATATAAAGAGAAATAAATGAAAGAATAAATAAAGGGAAAATATGGGGAAAAGCAATAGTTAAAATAATAAGGAAAAATAAAAGGATAAGAATAAATAAATATCATTATATAAAAATACATAGATCAATTTTTTTTATAAAAAAGAGAATCATTTATATGTAAAATAAATAAATAAATATTTAAAAAAATATATAAATACATATATAGAGAAATAAATAAACAAATAGCTGTGAAAATAAAAGAACATGCTTATAATTACTATTTTATATTTTGTTATTTTTCCAGATTTACTTATTCTTTTATTAATTTATTTATTTTTATATTTCCAATTTTTTTAATTTACTTACTTATTTTTTTATTATTTTTGTATTTTTATATTTCCACATTTTTTATTTACTTACATATTCTTTTATTTATTTTTCTTTATATTTCCAATTTTTTTTATTTACTTATTTATTCTTTTATTTATTTCTCTATATATTTCCACATTTATTTATACTTTTTTTCTTTTTACAGATTTTTTTTATGGCACTCCTGGGACTCCATATTTTGTAGCTTCAAGTGTCAATCAATTGCAGTTCATGCACCTTTTTGATGAAATGTGTTTTGGAATGAAAGTGGAGACCTATTTCAAACAAGAAAGAAATGATTAAAGGGTTTTTCTTGGTTAACAAAGGCAGTGAAATACTTCATTTCTTTCTGCTTCTTTTAAACCCACTTTAACCTAATTGTCCTTTTACAGTAACACAGAAATCGGGTGAATTCAGCTCAGTGTCATCAGCAGGCAAATTCCCCCTGACACAGAATTAAATTATCAGACGCCAAGTGAAACTGGGTTGGCTGATTTTTACTTATGAATGACACCATTTTTTTTAAGTAGTAAAATCAGAACAGAGGGGCTTTGTGAGTGTGTGCATGTGTATGTGTGTCAGACGTCTGTTTACTCTGAAGAGAAAAGCGAGACAGAAAGACACGCTGGTGGCAAGAGCAGCAGAGGAGGCTCTCTTTTACTAGTAGTTTTGCAGAAGGAATGCATCTTTTTGTTTTTGGACAATATTGCCCACTTTTGAGGTTGAGCGTCTGGCTGCTGCCTGAGTGAGATGCTTCAGATTTCAGTGTTTTGACTGGAGAGACGTCAACATGATGGACCCAGAGCTCAGGTACCCGGAGGTGAGGTGTCAGTACGCTCTTATTTATAGAAACCACAACGCTGTGGCTCTTATGGAAGGTGTTTGAGTGAGTGTTTTGACATGTGGGCCTTCAGCAGTGGCTGAATAATCTAAACAAAAACATCCTAAAGTTTCCTTCATAGCTGGAGAATCAATGGACGAGAGAGACGTTTGTGTTTTATCGTAAAGTCCCAGAAGTGTCAGCTGCCTCCTGGGAGAGTCTGAGAAACAGAAACACCTCCTCTGGGATTTAAAGTGTGTCAGACTGTTATTGTGTGTTGAGTGAGTGTTGAATGGGCTGTTCTTCTTGAGTGCTGAGGTTGCATGGTGCACACTTTAGCCAATGGAAAAAGAAGAAGCACTCGTCTCAGCTAAAATGAGGCTTTATTGAGGAGATTATGGAGTTTGTAGCCCATAAGGAAGCAAAGAAAACATGAATTCTGGTTGGGATGCAACTTATTCTCATGATCTATTAGCTTTTGGTTATTTTCTTGCTTAATTGATGAATTGTTTTACCTATAAATGTCAGAGATAAACCTTAAATGACCCATATTATGCTCCTTTTCCCCTCAAAGAGAGGCTAAGTCCCACCCCTTCCGGTGGGACCTTATTTCGAAAAAAAAATGTTTAAATTTCCACATTTTTCTGAGCACTTTAAGGACTTAAATTTTACTCTTGACCTCTGAAACAACAGCTTTCAATCATATCACATATAATGACTATAGGGCTGTCAAGGTATATTTGCTTGACACTTGAGAAATGATTAATAAACTATCAAAATAGCATCCAGTGATACTATTTCATCAATTTTTCACTTCACTTATGCAAGTTTTTCTGGTTGGGTCCTGGAGGTCTTTAGGCTGAAGACATCTGCAGTCACACTATTATAAAGCTAATATGACTCAGGAGTCTCTCCAGGACGAGACGTCACGCAATAAGAACCCCCGCTGGCAGAATTTACAACCCTGTATTTTGTTTTTTCGTCGGTCTGTCTCAGGATGCTCGGCAGACTGAAGCCCCACCAGGGCCTGCAGTCCGGTTAATGGGTCAGTCTGTAAACACTGACCTACTTTTATCTAGGTCAAGGTAGTGGATCTTCCACTCCTCAGTCCTCTGACTGTTTTGGTTGTTATATCCTTAAGACACCATCAGATTTCAGCTTTTTAGTCATGGAAGCTTTTGATAGCTGTCGTGTAAAAACAACATATTTTGGGTTATTTATTCTTGATCTAGAAAGTGTCGTTTGATGTGTTTTGTTTTGGAAACCTGATAAAAAAAACCCTGTGTGTAGATTAAAATATCCATCATCATTGCGCTGATTAATATGTTTGCAGGTACATGCTTTCATCTGCCAGCTGCACCACACTCCCACTCACAGCTTATTGTCTGCGCCCGTGCTCTTTGCAATTTTGCATTTCTATAAATGGACATTTAGGCCTCGAGGAGATTTAAAGCATTCCCACAGTTCAGTGTTTGAGGTCCCTTCTGCTGCAAAACACACTGGAGTATGAATTCATATTCAAGACGGGGAGCATAGCATTTTGTTTCTTTTATTATGATAATCGACAGGTTAGTCCTTGAGTAAATTTCCTTCTTTTATGACTGGTAAGACATTGACGTCATTATTTTTGAGAAAAAACAGACACTTTGTGTGGCTATGTGAAGTACCCTGTTAATTTAGAATAATTTGAAATATTCTATTCACATCAGAAAACTAATTAGTTTCCTCTTTGTCTCGATTTTGTCAAAGCTGCTAGGATGGTTGCATTTTTACACCCTATTCATCCTAACCTCTTTTAATTTTACCATCTGAAGCTGAAATAAATAATAAATAAATCCTTTGAATATTAAATTTTTTTGCCTCACAGAAACGATATTATAACAGAGACACAGAATAACACCTTGATCTCAACATATCCAGAAAGAAACTGTATCCAGAGATTGGAAAATGGTGTAATAATACTGCTCCAAATATTTAAAATCACAAAAGTAGCTAATTTAGACTAATTTAAATATGATTACAAGGCTAACAGCGAGGTAACCACTTTGGAATAATGCGTAAATACTCAAAAGTCAGAATAACAGGTGGTTTTTGTTCATGAATGCTATAGAAAACAGAAAAAATAAAATAAAAAAATAAATGTAATGAAATGTTTTAATTTCTTAATTGATAAAATGTGATGTATTGTAAATTTAATTTGCTTTTTTTTAATTTCCCCTTGTATTATTTCCTCCATCTATCTACTCTTCGATTCAATTTTCCCTTTTCTTATTTATTTATTTGTATTAACTTAGATTTATTTATTTATTTTTGCATTTATTTATTTATTTTATTAACTTAAATTTATTTGTTTATTTTTGCATTTATTTTGTATTCATTTCAAGTATCTTTAAATATATTTATTCATTAGTAAATGTATTTATTTATTTATGCATTATTTATCCCTTTGCAGTTTCCCCCCTATTTATTTCCCGAACCTATTTATTTCTGTATTCTTTTCTTTATACATTTCTTTATGCATTTCAGGGGGCTGTCATTCAGCGTGGGGTCATGGGGTCAACTTGCAGCATTGGCCTGAAATTTTGAGTCAAGGATAGACAGGCAGGAGTCACCTTAAGAAGTTTCTGTCGGAAGACAATCACATTACATAAGTTACATAAGACGATGTAATTAAATGACGATGCAGTGAAGCACTTTTCTTCAGTATTTCCAGACATTGGCCTGCTCTTATCAGGACTTCACCTCAGATCCTTCTGGGTCAGTTAAACCACTTAGGAGCCTTCCTTATCTTAAAACACACTTTTCAACAAAACCTCCGTGGCTCCAGACTCCGAGCCCTGCAGGTTTCCATCCAGGCAGCGGGTTAATTACATTCACCTGACGTCCCAGGTGTAAATCAGTCAGCTGCCTGCTCGCTGCCTCTGGAACAGACTGGCAAAACTAAAAATAACAGCTGGAAGATGACGCACCTGGGTGTTGATCCCAGTGGTTAAAGGGTTTGTTGTGAGTCCCAGTCTCAGTAAAATTGGTGTTAAAGCGTCTTGACACAGCTGAGGAAAGAAAACATCCTCAGGGTGTTTGACTTTTAGAGGAGGCCAAGAGGCGCAAAAAAACACTTAATATTTTACACAAAAGCACCAAACAAATAAACGCATCAAATAAATCAAATCACATCATTTGATTCTGCAGTCTCCATATTAACCCTCTGAGACCCACAGTAGACCTGTTTTAGTCTTCTTTAGGGGGATCAGGGTGTGTTTAGGGAGAGATAGCAGGTCAACAGTAGATGTCACATAGAAGTGGTGTACATCATCTGAAGGCTGGGAACCTGAAGATTAATTTGAGATGCAGAATATACTAAGTAAATTGTGAGAGGGCTTAGAACATGCTCTATTATGTCTCATAAGTTGTTGCTGCAATTTTGGGGTTGATACCATTTGTTACACAGATTTGGTGCTAAATTTAACTATTTATTACCACTCAAGAATTGATAAAAATGATCAATAATCCCTCCAAAATACCACATTAAGACACAAAGACCTCGAGGAACAACATAGAAAAAGCCATGCTGTGATTTGGGATATAAAACTTTTGACATTTGGAGATTTCTGCAAGAATTGCATTTAACGGCGATTTGATAGCGATCACTTCTGTTGTGTAAACTGCTCAGAAACCCCCTTATTGTCAATCTAGCTAGGAAAGCCATCCATCCTCTGAATGCTCTAGGTCTCTAGTTTGTGGCTGTAAAGTTTCATGAGGCTGTGATTATCCTAGAGGTCACCACAGTTCATTTTATACAGTGAGGTCAAGTTACCCATAGAACCCATTTTCATATCTAGAGGTCAGAGGTCAAGGGACCTCTTTGATAATGACCATGACAGTTTTAGCCTCCTTCCAACAAGCATACCATGGTTGGTACCAATGGATTCCTTAGGTTTTCTAGTTTCATATGATACCAGTACGTCCACTAGCTCTAAAACTGGCCTGAAAATAATATGCAATGCAAACATGTCCAAATGCTTGAACTAGTAATGCATGTACAAATGCACTAGTTAGGATGTGGTCTGAAGATTTCTGCCTCTGAACCTCCCAAACACCAGCAGAGGTCAGAGAGAGAGATCATTTCCATGTGGTCTCTGATTCCGTTTGTTAAATATTTAATGAAGAAGAGAGTCCAACACAAGCTTTGAGGATCTTTTCCTCCCTCTCTTATCTACTACCACTGTTATCTTCAGCCTCTCTCCACCCATCCATCCATATACTCTTCATTTCTTCCCCTCTGCTTTCTGCCGCCGCTTTCTTCCCCTCGCTCGCTGCTCTTTGACCTCCAGTCTTTTCCTCCAGTTCTTCATTCAAGCATAAACATTCAGTTTTCATCAAGCACACACACTCATGTCACTGGATGATTTAACACACTACAATCGCATATAATATAAAAGAATATAAAGATGAAACGGAACAGAAACAGTCCATGTTTCAGCACCATGGACAGCTTTACATAAACAGTAACATGCATAATTAGTTATTTTTGGTACTGTAAGTATATCTTGATAATACTTGTGGGAACATTTGATCCTTAGAAGTACAGAAGATGCACACATGAGGGGATGAATATCTGCAGGCTTCATCTTTATTTGTGTTTATCCCCCCACCTCCTGTTGTCATCATTATTTTTGGACGGTGTATGTGTGTGGTGGCTGGGGGTTTGTGTCTTCCGGGGCTTTCTGTGTGACACCTATCAGTTTGCATCCAGTCACTTGGCAGCAGGAAAGGCCAGCTGGTTACTGATCTGCCCGATTGTCTCGCTTCATTCCCCTCAGAAGAGATTTCACATGAAGCCTCGGTCCGGCTCATTCTCCAATGACACGCACGCACAGTTATAAGCCTTATTTCCGAGGGATATTCTGATACTAGATATTACGGAAGAGCTCTTAGTCCCTGAAGTGATACTGTAGGAGTAGTAGAGTGACATCATCAGGGGTAAAAATACCACAAAGTGCAAGACACAGGCACATGGGGATATTACACTGCTATATAAATTCACAAGCAGTATATATAAAGTGATTAAAATCAGCTCCATCTTTAGCATCTGCAACATTAAAAGTAATATAATGCGTCAATAATTATAATTAACAGTAATTGCTTCAGCACCATGGACAGCACTACAGTTACTACAGTAACAGTCCATGTTTCAGCACCATGGACAGCACTACAGTTACTACAGTAACAGTCCATGTTTCAGCACCATGGACAGCACTACAGTTACTACAGTAACAGTCCATGTTTCAGCACCATGGACAGCGCTACCATTCATTGTCTATGTAAGCAGCCGCGCAATGCATTCTGGTAATGTGGCATCGCGATTCGAGAGACGGAGCGTCACGACGCCCGCTCCTCATTTGCATAAAGTTGAGGGCTCGTCTACTTTATGCAAATCACAGGCGTCCGACGCGACTCGTCGCCTCTCGAAACTCCTGAGAATCTTTTAAAATAAACGTTATCGATCCAAAATAAAGACAGATTCAGCAACTGCGAGGCTTATTTCTCGCCTCAAATGTTTTCAGAAACACATTTCGGTGAACTATTTTCGCGAAATAAGAGAAGAAAGTTTCCAAACGAGCCTCCATACTGGTTCCGGTTTGACAGCTGGGAGCAGCAGCCAATGGCGGGAAAGCGTTCGTCCAATCAGGTGGGGATAGCCTTGGGTCTAGTGACCGCCCACCAAGCGTACAATGTTGGGAAGCGTCGCGTCCCCTCGCGATAGAAAATGACAATCCCTGTTTCAGCACCATGGACAGCGCTACATTAACTACATTAACAGTAATTGTTTCAGCACCATGGACAGCACTATGTTTACTACAGTAACAGTCCCAGTTTCAGCACCATGGACAGCACTATGTTCACAACAGTAACAGTAAGTGTTTCAGCACCATGGACAGCACTATGTTTACTACAGTAACAGTCCCAGTTTCAGCACCATGGACAGCACTATGTTCACAACAGTAACAGTAAGTGTTTCAGCACCATGGACAGCACTATGTTTACTACAGTAACAGTCCCAGTTTCAGCACCATGGACAGCACTATGTTCACAACAGTAACAGTCATTGTTTCAGCACCATGGACAGCACTATGTTTACTACAGTAACAGTCCCAGGTTCAGCACCATGGACAGCACTACATTTACTACAGTAACAGTAATTGTTTCAGCACCATGGACAGCACTACATTTGCGAAATCTGATCTGAGATCTACAAAAACCTGCAAAAACTCTCGCTGCCCAACGACCTATCCAAACCTTAACAAGGTCAATGCCTGACTTTAACAATCTCGCGACAGTTTCCCCAGTTTGCGGGCTCCCTTCTATCCACTTCCCACTTTTAGACACTAAACGGGTCATTTTTTACTGCACCGTAAATTACGTCACACAAATTACACCGTGCCAGATCAACGTTTGCTGGTAGACATCCATAGTAAATACTGGCATGTATTTTTGTGTGTGATGAATACATATGTAAGCTATTTTTGTTGAGTTGTCTCTTTGCAAAATATTCGGAGTGAATTTAAGTTCCCCCCCTGGTAAGCAGTGATGCAGCGTATATGTCCAGGGCTTTTATTGTGAAAGTAAGAATTAACATCCATTGTGAATGTTAAAATCAATAAATACAAAGTACTTTGTGGCCACATTAAATACATTATTTTTGCGCCACAACTCAAGTGCCATTTTTCCTTCAGCTCAATGCATGATGGTATATAGTGCTTGGTTAGTGACCATCGTTGTCCACTACTTTTCACGATGCATTGTGGGATACTTTGAGTGCACTATATGGGGTATAATAATTCTCACTATACATTCAAACAGCACTACGAAATGGTGAACTCATTATATAGTCCACTATATAGTGAGGAATGAGAGATTTCAGACACAGTCCATGATTCAGCACCATGGACAGCAATATAGAGATAGATAGATAGATAGATGGATGGATATAGAGATAGAGAGATAGAGAGAAAGAGAGATATTTAGATAGATAAAAAAAGTAGACACTGGACTCCTCGAAGTTATCCAGACATATATAAAGAGACACCGGATGTTGCATTAATTAACAAAATAAAAGCATGTGACAAAAATGTTACCAAAATTGAATCTTAATTGCTATATAGTGAATCTAAAACAGGTCTGGAGCTATTCCCTTAAGAAACCACAACATATAGTAGACATGTGACACAAGTGTGTGGTTGTGTTACAAGACAGGAAAGTGATTATTTTGAAAGTCACACCAGGAAGTGGTCCTGGTCGTGATTCCCTGCAGCTTGCTGCTCCTGCTGCTAAATTGACGCGCCGACAGGTTCGGATGTTATTACCGGGAGAGCAGCTGGATTCAGGCTGAGAGGACAAGAGAAGAGACCCTGGCTTCGGTACAATGACAGCATCCAAAGACCCCACCAAGAAGAAACCCAAAGAGGCTCAGCAGGATGAGGTAGAGACAGATACATATACATTTATTAATATGCATTCAGCTGTGAGGAGATACATCTGCTCTGTGTGGACTGTGGTACATTTAGACAATATGGGGAAACTATGGTTACTAGATGCTGCTCCTTAGAATAAGATTATTATAGGGAGATTGTTTAAATAGCAATAACAGAAATGCAATAAAATCAACAAGGTCATTAATGATTTTTATCTGATTTGTTGTGCATGTAAACATTGATTTAAGGGTTGTAACTGCAGACTAGAAATCACAACCAGTCAATTTAAGTGCATTTTTTTCACCACTTAGAATAGAATAGAATAGAAAGCTTTATTGTCATTGTATTAAATACAACGAGATTCACAGTTTGCCATTTCTGGTCAGTGCTTTAAAACAAATACTTGACAAGACTAAACGAGGCAGATAAAACATATAACAGGTAAAACACACAGTTATAAAGTAAATAAAATAGGTAAAGTAGATGTAATAAATAAATATAAACAGAAGTGTTACACTAGAAGTATAAAATATAAAAATAGATGTAATGTAACAGAGGTAATTGCACTTGTAATAAAGGTAGGGTAGATGTAATAAATAAAATGTAAACAAAGTTGCACTTGAGGTGTATATTGCATCAAGGATATATTGCACAGTAAGTCTTTGAGTTTTATTATCTAACCTGTCCTTTACTCAGGTATTAGTTCAATCTCAGTTGTCCCCACTTGTCCTCGCCAAAGTTGTGTTGTCTGTCTCCAGGAAGTCGACTGCTGCTGCTGCTGTTGATGACTTTGTGTGTGTTTGAGCAGGTGTGAGATCTGAATCTCTATAATCTCATATTGTGTGGGGTGAGACTCACAGATGGTCTGTCTGGACCATAATTGCATGCAGTTGGCTGTTTCTAAAGCATGTTATACAAGGTTACAGTGTAATAATGTACAGTATATGCACTATAAATACACTTAGGGCTGGGCAGTATGACGATACATATCGTCAAAACGATATAAAAATGTCTATCGTATATATTTTTCTATATTGTTTCTATCGCGATATACCCTAGGGTTATATTTATTTATTTTTTCTCTATAATTTCACTTTACATTTGTCAAGTATTTCATTCACACAGGAGTTTACAAACATAGGCTTTACCATGTAGTTATTTCATATAGACTATTTATTTATTGACTTACCAGAAAACATGCTCCATCGTGATATATATCGTGATATGAAATGATGTGACAGAAGATTTTGGCCATATGTTATAAGCAGGTTTGGAGATGTGTTATGGCAAACAATAGAAAGTCCACCATCTTTTGTGTCTTAGATATGGCTGTCGATCGATTCAAATATTCAATCGTGATTAATTGCACATTTTTTATCTGTTCAAAATGTACCTTAAAGGGAGATTTGTCAAGTATTTAATACTCTTATCAACATGGGAGTGGGCAAATATGCTGATTTTTGCAAATGTATGTTTATATTTATTATTGGAAATCAATGAACAACACAAAACAATGACAGATATTGCCCAGAAACCCTCACAGGTACTACATTTAGCATAAAACAATATGCTCCAATCATAACATGGCAAACTGCAGCCCAACAGACAACAACAGCTGTCAGTGTGTCAGTGTGCTGACTTCACTATGACTTGCCCCAAACTGCATGTGATTATCATAAAGTGGGCATGTCTGTAAAGGGGAGACTCGTGGGTACCCATAGAACCCATTTACATTCACTGATCTGGAGGTCAGAGGTCAAGGCACCCCTTTGAAAATGGCCATGCCAGTTTTTCCTCGCCAAAATTTGAGCGTCATTTAACCTCCTTCACGAGAAGCTAGTATGACATGGTTGGTACCAATGGATTCATTAGGTTTTTCTAGATTCATATGATACCAGTATCTTCACTCTAGCTTTAAAAATCACAACTTGTGTTAATGCGTTAAAGAAATTAGTGGCATTAAAACCAATTTGCGTTAACGCATTATTGCGTTAGCTTTGACAGCCCGAGTCTTAGATCATTAACAGCCAAGTTTCAATAGCTTGTTATATAAGTATATATTTCTGGGTTTGTTAAAGTCAAACCCTGTCTGGATTTCCTTGAAATCAACATCTGTGTCTTCTTCAGATTCAGATTGTGAGAAACTCAATACACACACACACGCACACTTGCAAACACTGACACACTTGATTTTCTCGCTTGCTTTACTTTCCACTGAAGTGAGTCTGATCAACAGACTGTTGCAGCGAACTGCGTCTGCTAAAGCTTGCTTTTGTATACACACATGCACACTCCACACACTCCACACACACAGTCAGCAGTGGGTAGATCGTTCTTTGCACACCACTGGGCCATCGACTGCTCGCTGAGTATTAGTTCAACATCTCGGAGCTAATTCTCTGCATGCTATACTCTGTGTGTGTGTGTGTGTGTGAGAATCAATTCTTCCTGCTACATTAATTAAACAGCTTCCTCCTCACCCAACAGTACATGTGATTCAGATTGTTCAGGACACATTTGTGCCTCTTATCTTGATGATTATAATCCTTCAATTACGCTTAAATCAGTGTATGCATAATGGTAGTATAGTGAATCTACTATCACCATGAAACTTCCAGTTCATTACTTACATTAAGACAATTATTTTTTGTATGAAAAGTTTTCTGAAATGGTATGTTTAAATATACAAACGAAGCATTATCTAATGCTAACTTTTGGTGAATTTAGGAGAAAAATATTTTTCTACAACAACAATACCTTGAAAGCAACATGTGTTTCTCGCTTACTTCTCTATACTGAAGTTTTACAGAGGAAACAATAATGCAGCTGGAAAAGTCAACATTAAATCTGACAGGTTTTATGTGTGCAAGAGGCTTCACGCTGTCTTCTTTGATGTATCACTCTGTCTTTTTCTCGAGCTCTGAAGAAATTGTGAATTAAACACCATATGACAGCTACCTATTACAGTTCCCTGCGGTGTCGCTGCTGGAAACCTCGTCCGTGCCCGGTTTCTTGCCAAATCCGGAGTTGAACTAAAAGCCCTCCTTGCATCACTTTCCTCTTTTTTAAAGTCGACAGGTAACTTTCGTCATCCTAGCCTGAAGTGAGAGTGAAGAGATGAGTCCGGGGAACTTATGTAACCCGGTAGCTTCCCGACAGCCGGGTCAGAGATGTCACCACGTAAAAAAGACGTCCAAGAGTCTTTGGTACGGATGACAGCATCATCTGAAAGGCTGTAAATGTAAAATCAAAAGCTCAGATTACATTTTTCATGTCAAACTCAAGTATTATGCACAAGAAGATTTATACTCTGATGGTTCTTTTTGGTGGATAATCACCACTCTGTCTAGACAGGATGAGCTGTCTCCTTTCATGGTCCAGTTATTAAAAGAGCTGGACTGCAAAAATCAATTCATCTGGTAGAGACGACTGCTTGAATTGTCATGTTTTTGTATCTTCTATCCGATAAAAGCACCAAATATCAGTTTTCTGATTTGTTTGAGAAATAGTTCATCCAGAGATCAAGTTTATTTTACCTTCTTTCTTAGATGCTGGTATTAAAATCAGATATCCGTTTTTAAATATGATGCCGTTCTTTCTGTGGATTTGGGGAGAAGTAATATAGGATTACAGTAATCCGTCAACGAAGAAACAACAAGGAATACATAAACAAATGCATACAACCCTCGTGCAGAAAAATAATTTCAACCGATCCTTTTACTTTGTTATTGCCATCTTTAGTGGTTAGTTGTTTTAATTCTACGTAGGCCTATTATAAGCTGATTAGAGCTAGTGATAGGAAGATAAACAGGTCATATTTCCCATTCTATTATCCATTTTATATTGCTGTGAAAACATCTCAACAACTGGATTTATTCAAGTTTCTTGTAGGCTACAGTTATGCTAACTTCTTTGTTTTTCTGTGTGTGTCTGCAGGAGTTTGTGGACGTCAGCCCCCCACAGAGGAACTGGAAGGGCATCGCCATCTCTCTGCTGGTGATCGTGGTGGTCTGCTCGCTCATCACCATGTCTGTGGTCGTCCTCACACCTGGTACGTCAGGTGTATTATCTGATAATCTAATAAAGCTGTAAGAATAGAAAGGATTTGACTTTGAGTTGACTGTGTTTTTCTCCCAGCGGAGCAACCCGGCAACAGCCAGTCCAGGATGACTGTAGCAGATCTGTACAAACCAGAGTTCAGCGTCCACGACCCCGAGGCCACGTGGATCAGCGGTGAGTACCAACAAGAAAAATATGTTTTAAACATTATTGAGGCTCAGATTGTCCCATTCATACTCTCCTTTGTCCCGTCATGTACACCAAAAAACTTAAGTTTCATAAAAGCTTTTCCTAGAACATTTAAGGCCCTGACACACCAAGCCGACGGTCGGCGGACGGACAGTTTGTGGCCGTCGGTGAGCGTCTGTCGGCCTAGTTTTTACTGTGTCCCGCGCCGTCGGCTCTAGTCTGCCTGTGTCAGAGGCTTTTCGGCCGATTCAGCATGTTGAACACACAGATATCTTTACAACCACATGGCCATCTGGAATGAGGCTAACTAGTGAATGAGAGAGGTGTGAAAATGGACAGCAGACGCCGCTTTGTTTCATGTACGTATCATAAAAACGGCTTGTATTTATCCGCCGTCCTCGGTCTTCCGGTTTCCCTTTTGAATGATGAATACAGACTACCGCCGCCGTCGGCTGTAGTCTTTGTGGTGTGTTCAAATGCAACTTGTCAGCCAAGATAAAGGCGAGGTGAGGCGACAAAACAGTCGGCCTTCATTGCCGCTAGTTCTTTGATGTTGGGTTGGTGTGTCTGAGCCTTTAATACAATACAACTCCTATGCAAGTTAACGGCATCTTTGCTTAGCCCAACTTATCCTGAAAACAACAATATATGGCATGCCTGGCTGTGAGTGTGGTAACTCTGCTAAAAGCTTTTACTACTTTTTCCAGAATCCAATTCAACAGTCTCCAGGAAACAGCGGTAAAAGAAAGAGAAGGATGGTTTTTCTGGTCAAGAAAAAGTGAGATTCATGTCACCTTGACTTTTAGCTGCACTGCATTCTGGGTTATTTTAGGTTGAATCAATAAAGCAGTGGGGCATCTAGTTGCTTTTGAATTCAACTTTTCATTCATAAGAAGGATGTGTTCATTCTGCCTGCATTCGTGCCAGATAAACCCAGCAATGTCACATACTCAACGTCTGAAAAGATCATGCGTAAACTCCTCTGCTGTGTCTGCAGAGAGGGAGAGACGTGGAGGTGATGTAGCTCAGGAGGAGAATCAGGTGGAGGAGGTGAGGACAGCGTGACATTGTGAGGAAAGAGTGATGGTGATGTAACGGAGGAGAACACAACAGTGTGACTTTGAGAAGTAAGTCAGGGGGTGACGTCTGTGAGACATGGTTTGGTGTTTTTATATTTGTGCTCTTTTGTCAGTTTGGAAGGAGCAGCTGGTCGTGTCTGGCTGCGAACAGTTTCAGGTTGGACAGCTGTGGGGTTTTAACACCTTTTACGTTCTTTTCTCACTTAGATTTCAGTCGTTTCACAGCTAGACAGCGCTGACTTGTGAACATACGAGTTTAATAAAAAGCCAGATATTGTCCAGATAAATTCATCAAACCCCAGGATGGACATGGTCTTCCTATCAGGGGAGGAAAACACGTTATTTGGGTAAAACGTTCAGAGCACTGTGGGAAGTGCATTAGCAGAAAATGAGAATCTCTCCGCCGAGGTTTCATTACACACAGACAATATTAACTCCATATATACTGCATATTACCGCCATTTATTAACCAAGATCACAGCCTACAAAAGGAGCTGCTAACTGTCTGCAAAGTCCAAAGAATCCTGATGATATCATGCTTTATTTTTAGAAATATGGAGGGATTAAGTTTGCCGTACATAATAAATTAACTTCATTTATTAATTTAATTTAATGTGTACCAATGTTGTATTTCCTGTAAAATGCATCTCCCTACAATATCATCTAAAAAATACAATTACATTAAATAATGAATTGTGTAGATTCAAACAAAGAAATTAAATGTAATAATATTAAAAATGTAGTTAAATTAAACTAAAAATATGAATGATTGAGATAAAAAATAAACTTAAATTAAAATGTAATTAAATTCAAAATTAAATTATACTCTTTATTATTAATTATAATTATAATTATTATTATTAATTATAAAAATGTAATTAAAATAATTAAAAATCAAATTAAGTTAGATTATAAATTAAATTAAAACTTAAGTTCTACTTTAATTTAAAAAACAAAACAAATTAAAATAAACTGAAAATGATACTAAATTAAAAAAAATAATTTAATAAAAAATAAATTACATTTTGCATTATATTTAATTAAAATAGACAATAAAAAAGATTTCAATAACAAATGTATTAGTTTTATAAAGTCACAAAAACGAAACAAAGTCAAATATTTAGTTAGCAGTTAAGAGCTTCTTTTAGCCTTAACATGTTTTGTGAACTCTGCCCCTGATCTTTCGTATATTTTTTATTTATCACCACACATAAACTCCTGCTGATCTGCATATTTAAACACAGATGGTCTCACAGCATCACGATGAATCAAGAGTACAGCCTGCAGCGACTCGGGGTCAGACATCCTCCCACCTTGCGATAAACCATATTCAAGCAATAATAATAACACATAATAATAATATTGGTAACAGTGTGCGGTGGTCACAGGAAAAAGACCCTCCATCCTTTACATATTGCGTCACCGCTTCCTCCCCATTCAGTCCTTAATTAGATTAAATTAAATATTAAATCCCAGCTATTATAATAATAAAGCAAGCCAGTAAAGATGAATCTCTAAAAGAGGGTTGAGAATGAGAATGAGCGGGATAATCTGATCTTTACCGGTAAATTATTCCTGAGTCTTCAGCTCCTGCAGATGCAAACTCACAGCATGCATAAAAAGCTCTCAATAACATCTTTTAATCATGTCCCTGACTTTTACTGGAAGCCAGAGGAGCTAGAAAGCTGCATTACTTAGATAAACCTGTGTATTAATGTACCTGGACCTGGAGCTAATGCACAATAAACTGCATCCTTTTTCCTTTTTTTTTTGATCCTGCAAACTTCCCTCCACTGAAGATGTCCATTTCTTTGGTACATTTTCATTAATAGTCCTTTTGCACACATATTTTGGTGTTTAATAAGCATTTATATTAAATTACTATACTACTAAAGACCATCTAGTATCTGTAATTCCTAAAAAGTGTTGCAATCTTTCTCACTATGTACTTACAAACAAGTTCTGCTGTATGTGTAAGAGAAAGCCGCTGACAAATATTAATTTATAGTTGACTTGCAATGCTTCAGAGATGCAAAACTAAAAGATTGCGTTCATTTGCATAGCGGCTAGAATGGCAGCAGATTGTCAGCACTTCAGGCGTCAAATAGATGTGATTTAACAGTACAATGCAGTTAATTCACAGCTCTGCAAACATTTTCTTCCTCACAGCAGGAGAAATGCTGCTTCCACTTGAGTTCACTGACCTTTCTCCTCCCAGTCTTCCTCCAGGCCACATCGCCAACACCTCCTCATTACATTTTCTCCACATGTTACATAAGAGGTGTTGCAGCAACAGCCTCGAACTGTGACCGTTATTGTGTGATCGTGCGGAGAGCATCGTTCCTCCACATGTTCTCACTCATATTCACGTCCAAATGTGGAGCATCTCTGTGTTGTTGTTTAACTTGGCGTCTTGACAGCGTGACAGATTGTGTTTGAGCTCGGAGAGAAAAAAGAGATTATGGGGAGAAAGAAAATAGCAGCTATAGCCGCAGGAGCTGAACAGAAAGACGGTTTGTTGACAACATGACAGCTAAATTACAGCTTTAACGGTAAACTCAGGGTAGGAGATGACTAAATATATCCACAGCACCTTTCTGGAGCCTTGCAGGGAGTGACAGAAGGACAGAGGTGGAGGGATGGCCTTCCTGCTCTGGATATGAAACACCGATCCACAGCCTGCTGCGTCCTTCGCTTCCACAGGGAGATAATACTAATGACTAGTCCTGTGGCCTGTGGCTTCTCATTATGGGCTCTGGTTGGGATGGCCTCTATCACACACACACAGATGTATGTATATGTGTGATTGTGAGGACCTTATTTCACTCCCTAAAGGCAGGGACACACATTTGATCTCAACTGGGTTTCAGTTATCGCCCGATTATGCAGTTTCCCACAGTTTTATGAAGCTTCATCATCGTATTTAAGCTCATTGTTTTGGTTTTCAGACCAGCAACTTTACTGTTTTGGTCCACCGCTCTCAAAGCTTGATTTACAGTCTACAGTGTTTCAGTTTTGGTGGAATATGACAATAGAATAGAATTTTGTACGGCGCTTTGTAGGCGGACGTTTTACTGGCGTTCGGTAGTCGCTTTCAGTCCAAAATTGTTGAAGCGTAGCTGTGCTGCTGGGCGCTGATGTTGCAATGGAACGAACAATTAACTTTCACTTCTTGGCAAGATACGATCTCTAGAGTTATTTCCTCTCAGGATGGCGCAGAACGTACTAGTAGTTGACCGTTGGCTGTAGTCTTTGAGGTGTGTTTCGAATCTTCTTGGGAAGAACGGGTGCCTCACACAGAGATCCTTTCCTTGACCAACTCCATTTGCATGGAAGCAGCACTAGCAAAAAAACATCTCCGCTGGATACTATCCGCATGCCCGACCACCGCTTGCCCCGCCAAGCCCTCTATGGGCAACTCAGCAACGCAAAACAGGCTGCTGGCGGACAAAAGAGGCGCTACAAGGACTACACTAAAGACCTCCTCAAGCGCTGCAACATAAACCCTACCCATCTGGAACATCTGGCACTTGATAGGTCAGCCTGGCAGGTCACCTGTGCCAGAGCGACCGAACAAATACACCACACCACCCAACAGAGGAGGACCAAAAGGCGTGCCCAACGACACCAGCGGGCAGCCGGCATTACAACAACATCTGGGCTGCCTTGCCTCATCTGCGGGCGAGTGTGTGGCTCACGCATCGGCCTCCACAGCCACATGAAGTGGCTGAACCCCCTCCCCCAACCCCCAACCCCCTGGAGCAACCGTCATCATCGGACATGATGGACAGCTGAGAAGGAGAAGGTCTCGAATACAATTTGTTGGCCAAGATAAAGGCGATGTGAAAACCCCCACTGTACACTATCGCTCAGTGTGTTTTTGATTCACGATCAATCAGATCAGATAGCTGGATCAATCATGAAACGATGGATTGACTGTATGTTGTTGGTTAGCTCTTAGCTGGAGGCTGACATCACCTGGGAGAGTGATATGCAACTTGTTTTGTACCACAATAATGAATTTTTCAACCCAACAGGGCCGGCTGTCCCATTATTAGCTGTTTTATTGAGATTGATGACAAAGTTGGGAAATTGGCGGCTGACATGTTGCGAGGTGTAAATCTAAAGTCGACCGAGTGTGATGAGAGTACACAAGCTTGGTCTGGGCTTGAATTTACTGCCGGGCCTCCTGGAGGTGTTCTGGGTGTAATTCAAACATGTCTGTAATGGAAAAAGCTTCCTTGACAAGCTGCGACTCATTTCCTCTTCTCTCCTCTAACATCCGAGTCAGGCTTCAATAGCTGCTCAGCCCTAATTTAACAGCACAAGAGACTCTCATAGAAGAGAGGCAGGGAACCCCCAGGATGTTAAAATCACGTCCTAACACTTAAAAAAAACTAAATAATACAAGAAATAATTAAGATTGCAGCTCCTTGAGTTCAAACAAGAGCTGAATATCATGATGAAACCCGACAGGAAACCAGAGCCAAACAATCATCAGAGCCCAAATCTTTTTCCTGACCGCACACGGCACGTTCCTCCAGCTCAAACATCAGATGAATGATGAATATAAATAAATATCACATCCCGAGTAGTGGTCGTATTCAGTATGATATTCATAGTTTCCTGAGGATGTAGAACAACGTGTTCAAATATCTGATTTTGTTTTTAGTTTGACATGATATTCACTTTCTTGCCGAGAGTTGAGATGAGAAGATTGATACAAGTCTCATGTGTATTTGGTAAATGTGAGCTTAGCTTAGCACAAAGACTGGAAACAGGGGGAAACACCTAGCCTGGTTTTATGGTCAAAAGCACAGATACAAAATTACCTTGACGTCATCATCATTGACGTGGGAATTTGTGTATTCGGTTGTGTAATTACACTCTTTATGATTTGCGATAGCATATTTATCGAACATTTTATCTTTGGTTATTTAATGCAGATATGAAGCTTTGTATGCTCATGATGTGTTTTCTATTGTGCGTGTAATTGTTTCACGGTTTTACACGGGTTTCTTGCAATGTTATGGGTTGGTTTTAGGGATGTCAAGTCGGCTCCGGTCTCTACATGGATGTATTAAAAACACAGCTCAAGCTTGCTTGAGTGGAGGAGTTGTAGTTTCGTGGCATTTATTTACCGACAAATAAACTGTACACACACTGCTACACCTACGTTCACAGCTAGAACGACACCAACAACCTCACACTCACCGCCAACACACACACGGTCTGTTGGTAACTTGCTAAAGTTACGCAGACTGTACGTGTGCAGCGGCAAGCACGAAGCTTCCGGCAATGATAAAGCTGCTAACATAGCACAAATACACACACACTGTTTGTTGGACACTCGTTAAAGTTATGCCGAGCAGACACACAGCTGACAACCTGCTAAACTAAACTAAATGTGTGGTGGAGACTTTTACTGGGAAAGTGGCTACATGTCCGCGACACTACACGCAGCATCGAGGCTACTAAGTTAACGCTCCCGGACGGGTGACATATCTGTTGTGCTCCTGCAGCTGGTACACCGCTGCATGCGAGGCACAAATCTTGTTGGTTAACGGTTAATAATCGGTTAACGAGGGTCGGTTATCGGTTAAGAACATTTCAAAATGAGCATCCCTAGTTGGTTTTTATTGAATCAGGCAGTTTTTTCTAACACGGCTCTTATTGTGAAACATTTATGCTGAAAATAGCGTGATTAAACTGTTGAATTTATTAAATTAAAGCAATGAAAATATTTACATTATGCCGCATTGACTACCAGCGTTTATTTGACTACTGTGAAGACAAAGCTCAACACTCACTGTGCAGACTCTGCAGGCTCTGGTGGAGTGCAGTGAAGCATTATCAATTGTTTATTAATGATTTTCTTGCATCATCATCAGCATTATGGATGCTACACTGACTTTTAAACCATATAATCATCTTTCAGTGGGGTTGGTTTCATTGCTTATATCTGTTTTGACATTCCTATATGCTGCGTGCCCACAGGGTCACTGTTGTAGTGAATTATTCATGGAGCCACTGTGTATTAATGTAAAGCAGAGCTTGTTTATATCAGATTAAGCCGTGGATGAAGGAAACATCCAGGTACTTACATAAGAGACGAAGACAGTGTGTGTGTGTGTCCAATCAGAGCGTGGCGTGGACGAGTGCTTCACGCTGCTCGACTCATCATCCGTGATTGCTAATGAGGTTTGCACAAACAATAGGCTTCGTCTTTAGCAGTGACCCACATGAGTAAAACAACATGGATAATGCATTATTCATGAGGATGTTATGTAAAATGTGTGAAGACAGGAAGCAAAGTAGCAGGAGCAGAGTGCTTTCTTCAATCCATGTTTGTTAGTTTTCATTCAGTGCTCCAGTGTTGGGAGTGATGCCACTGGATGTTTATTAATAAAAAAGATGAGGTTCAAGACAAAATGATGCGACTTAAACATAATTACTTTTCAAAAGATCAAGATGATCGACAAGAAAACCGGCAAAAGAACTTTCACTTGGATGTTTTGCTGCTATTTGATTCATATTTTTTAACTTGATGCGTCCTCCCAGACTGTTCTCACGCACCGTTCATAGCTATACCCACAAAAAGTAATGCACTGTAATTTGCATATATACCACAAAATCATTTCATATTTAATCCACATGTAATAGAAGTATAAAGGAGACCTGGGTGGTATGGAGGACAGAATCTGCAAAAGAAAATAAGGGGTGAAATGCTAAGGGAAAATCATGCAGGAATAAATAAATGCTTAAACACGTAAATAAATACATACATTTAAAAATAAATGCAAAAAATAAATAAATAAATGCTAAATTAAATACATAAATGTAGACATTCATAAAAAATAAATACATAAATAAATAAAAAAGACAATTAAATACGGGAATTAATACAAAGGTAAATAAATAAAAAAGACAATTAAAACAGAAATATCAATTTATGTCACATTTTATCAATTAACTAATGACTACATTTATTTTTAATATATTACTTTTGCTACTTTTAATGAAATATGTATTTATTTTTGAGTCATTTATTCATTTATTTTTGATTTTGGTAGGTTTCGTCCTCCCAGGAGACCGCTGTCATCCCGTACCCCTGTGTGAGACCAGAAATCAACGTTGATTTATTTGTCACGTAACTTCCGTACTTCAGTAACTCCACTTCCGAAACAAAACTAAATGGTTTTGTTGCCTAAACTTAAGTAGTTTCCTGTGAAGACGGAAGTTTATTTTGAAAAGACTGTATGCATGTAATGAGCGGACATGTTGATGGACATTCGTAGGAGAACACATGAAAAATGAGGAATACCTTTTAGTAAGATATCATTCAAATCGTTGCATGAGGATACGCCGATTCCTCCACATGAACCTGTGATGATGTGATGCATATTTTATATTTTTTACTCTTCTTCAATAATGCACATTTAAGCCTGAAAGCTGCCTGTTCTCGTGCAGCAGTGAGTGATTTCCTCCCCTGCAATCAGCATCAAATTCACTCCAAATAAGTTTCAGGAGTTCATCAGGGGGCTGAGAGAGGAGGCACAGCTGCTTCTGGTTCAGTTTGATGAGGACGTTCACAATCTGAAACAAGAATTTAAACTATATACTTACAGAAAGAGCTTGTAGGTAAAGGAGATAACCTTTGTTCTGCAGGATGTGGGAGGTGAATTAATGTGACAGCAGGTCTGAAAGGTGCAGCTATGACCTACGTATGATGAGAGACAGCATGAGCATGTGTGTGTGTGGTTACATGCCAGCTAGTATGGCTATTTGTGTGCTGCTGTGAATTTCAAATGTTCCCAGTGGACAGACGGTTGAGTTGAGGGCGATGGCGATGGCTAATGAAACGACAGAGTCTGAATCCCCCGTGTAATGGAAATCAGAGAGGGGGGTGGGGGGTCTTTTTCTTCTCCTGCAGGAGCTGCAGCTGCTTCCTGTTTAGAAGAAGAATAATACCCACAGGAATAACATTCATTATCGTTTGTCTGACCTCTCCTGCTGATTGATGTCGTTTCCAATTTACATTTAGGCAATCAAGTCCTTAGACGCCACTGGGAGACGGAGATATTGGGATGAAACTCCACATTTCTTGTTCTAGTTAGACACGTGAATCAATGGCAGTTTCATTTAAACACAATGAAGGGACATATTTATATCTTTTTCCATTAGTCTCACTGTCTAGAGAAGAAGAAAAGAGGCATACTATAGGTTTCAATTGTTTCAAAAGTACATTTATTGTCCTTTTTGTAACGCTCAATAAACATATTTATAAAAAAACAAAAAGAGAAGACACAAATTTAAGTGTCAAAGTTCACAAAATTAACTCAACATGAACACACCGTGCAAATTTATTTTGTCACTGCGAGCAAATCCAATCTATTCTTGACATTTTGAGGTCATATACGTGCCGGTCTGACTTATAATTTCCAACATAACTCCACTCAACTTGGACCTGAGCAGGAGTCTAGTCGGCCAGAATAACTGAAAACACCTGTGGAGCTGTGAAAATACATTTGTGGATTGAATGCTTGAATGTTTCCTGGAGCTCCACACAATGGAAGCTACTGTTCAAGTTATATAAGGGATATATCTGGGCTTTAGATAGCAATGAGTAAATGTGAGTCATTCAGTCACAAAATAGTATCTATAGTAACTTCCAAATAACATGAACACAACTTTAGTCCAGTACTCGGAGTCTACAGTTCATTCAGACTTTTTTACATTTCACAAAACAATAATATTAGACATTATAATCTCAGTTTTCCTTCCTACAGTACAGCAGGTGAGTCTAACGAGCTTAACGAGCTAAATGAGTCCCACCTGTTGCAGCTCTGCAGACTTCTCTCACTGCTTCATGTTTTGGTGCTAAACTCTTTAGTTACACATACAGTAAGTTGACTTTTGCTTTTCTGTTTTACAGCTCAGTTCGGTTGTTCGTTGAGCTGCTGGTTGTGATTAATGTTTCTGTGTTTGCTCTCTCAGATTCAGAGGTGGTGTACAGGAACCGAGACGGTCACGTCATCAAGTTCAACTTCGCCTCCAACGAGACGGAAGTCATTCTGACCAACAGCACGTTTGTACGTTTTTTTTACCCCTATTTTTAAGCTTTTCTCTTATTGGTCTATCAGAATATTATTATTTGTTTTACTACTATATAATTAGTTGTGGCAAAGCAGAGAATTTAAGCAATTTAGACTAAACTTTAAACTCATTTTTCTCATTTCATAGGAGAAAATGAAAAGTTTGGTTACGGCCATTTCAACTTTAAGTTAAACATTTGTTTTGTTTTGCCATTAAATAGAATGCACACAGGCTTGAACGTCCACTACAGTACTTAAAACATAATAAAACACATGCTATAAATAGGTAAAACATTTACTAAAAACCTACCACACCAGCTCACATATCACAAGCCCCATATGCACCCATCTGATGCTGTAAAAACTGATGAATATTGGGATATTCTGCAGCTTTATTCTGCAGGATTATTGGGATTTTAGGTACATGTAAGCCTTCTGTGACAATTCCTCAGATTTTAAAGTTGCAAAATTATGAAAATAACGTACTCAGAGTACCGTGAAAACACATTCAACGCTTTTTAGGAAAACTGCAGAGCCCCAACTTTCCTAAAGATATTTTTTCATCTTCTATTCTTTATCAAGGGCTCCACAGAAAAGTCAATAGAGTTGTAGACACGGTATATGTGGGACTAGGCTGGCCAGGCCTCAGCACTATTCTTTAAAAAAGAGATCTTCTTCTCGTCTCGGTGTGATTGGATCCCCACAGAGGCTGCAGGAAACATGTCAGAGCTGCCGGCAGCGCCTCATCACTCTGCTACCTGCTAGACTCACAATATGATAATATCCTGCTGAGAGGGTTGTGTACTGAGAGCTCGGGCTTTAAGGTCGCTAAATCTGCCCGCCTCACCTGAACTTACCTCGGCACAATCACCAGGAAGAGAGAGAGATTCGGTTTGAAACGTTATTCTGGACGAGTGTTTGCCTGCTTGTTATGCAATCAAATCACGGAGTAGTCAGTAAAATGATTTGCTTTTAGAGCACCTTGATGTGAACAAATATGTCCGTATTTGTAATCTGATTTTAATGTAATCCAACCAGGAATGTTTATTAGAAAGCAGGCCACATCATTATTGTTATAACCCTGCTATTCATAACACATATACTGTAAATAAACCTTTGCCTTTTATGTAAAGCATCTTTTTTTTGCAGGAATTTAGCAGTTAAATGGTTGCATAAGGGGTTTCGATGAGGTTTTTTGGTCCTGTGTTAAGCTTGTCAAACTATGCAAATAAAATCAGAAAGCAGAGGTGGCCTCGTAGTTAGGAAGTCACTGATTTGACCAGCCAAAAAATTGTAAACGCCACTAGCTGCAGCACCCAAACTGAACACTGTCACTGCCTGGCTGCACAGCTTCCATCAGTGAGTCCACTATCAGAACATAGCTGAATTAAGGACTTTTTTAAATGCATTATTGCACAAAAAGCACCAAAAAGAAACACAAGAATATCAGAATTTATGGTTTTTAAAGTCTGACTAATTGTCCTACGGCAAAACAACATTTTTCAAATGTCGTCCATAAAATCTCTGTCCACCTCGTCCTCTCCCAGAAATGTCAGAACGCTCTGTGGCTCCCTCGTGGGTTTATGGCCTTTAGTTTCAAGATTAGTTTTTGCCTGCTGTGTTTTATGTCATTGTCATGGGGATGAAAGCTGCAAATATGAACAATGTTAGTTCACACAAAGGAGCAATCATGACCTGTCAAATATAAATCAGTTCATGTAGAGATTCACTTCTTCTTCTTCTCGTGTTTCATGTTCGCAATTTGCAAACAGTTTGTTGACTTTTGCTATAGCGCCACCAGCTGTTTGACATTTTGGATGGATTGCGATGATATTTGGTCATAAAAATATTATCAGCCTCAGCTGCACTTTGTGTTTAGTACAAATGTTATCATGCTAACAGGCTTGGCGTTACTCTGAACAAGTTAAAATTATGTACTTGCATATAGAGCTGCAATGATTAATCGATTAGTTGTCAACTATTAAATTAATCTCCAGCTATTTTGATCATCAATTAATCGTTTTTTTAAGAAAAAGAAATGTCTAAATTCTCTGATTGCAGCTTCTTAAATGAGAATATTTTCTGGTTTCTCTACTCCTCTATGACAGTAAACTGAATGTCTTTGAGTTATGGACAAAACAAGACATTTGAGGACGTCATCTTGGGCTTTGGGAAACAAAAATAATCATTAGTTGCAGCCCTACTTGCATATTTGTTCATCATTTACTTCTTAATTGCATCACCAATAGCATACATCTTTTCTGTCTTACTTTTATGGTCCTTTTAATAACGTCTCAGCCACCGCAGTCATTGCTTCTATTACAATCCTGCCATAGGCGAAAGGCGTTTAGGATGTAGATGTGCCACTTAATGAAGACTCTGTTGCTGCGTTGGCTTTCTCTTTTTGTCAGTGTGGTTAACAGAGACTGTTGTCTTTTAAACGTTGTTGTCAGCTCCTTTACCTTCTGTCCCGTCCCATGAAAAGTTTTGTTAAAGTGGAACTTGATGTTACATCTTTTATCGACCGACACGCTGACACCGCAAATGAGACGCACACAATTGTCATTCACATTCGTAAAAATGAAACTTGGTTACCCATTCCTCATGAAAATAGTTAGGTTAGGTTTACAAAGTGACTTTGTGTTATCAAATTTATGTACATATCCTTTGAACCTTTAGAGTTTGATGTCACCTGCTGTTGCTTTCCACTCATCACATCAGTTTCTGTTGTGTAACTATGTCACTATACTGTACGTCTTCAGACAAGTCTGAAAAGAAAAAGTGTAAAGTCTGAAACATCTTCTACGGTTCAGCTGTTTTGTTGTCTCTGTTTTGTTAGGTGGCCTTCAAGGTGGTGAAGTACTCGCTCTCTGCAGATCTGAAGTACGCGCTCTTCGCTTACGATGTCAAACAGGTGAGTTTCAAATCAAAATGCATCTTCTTTACACTAAAGATCACAAAGGCGTTGTTGTTTTTCTGATATGCAACCACACAAGCTGTGATTGGAGTTGTGGATCGCCCCCGATATTACCAGCCGTCCCTTCTCACCTGTTGTTTATTTCCTTGTTATTTACACCGTGCTCCTGTGCAGCACCCGAGGGAGCTGTCACTCACTTATTTGCATGTTCAAACAAACCCACACCCACACAAGCTCTGTGCGTGTATCTTCACATTTGTGATGTGCTTGTTTTTTATTGGTATTTATGCTCTTTTGTTGTCTGAAGAGCACTTTGCTGCTCTCTTGTTTCTTAAAATTGGAATTGACTTGAACTGAAAAGATTAGCTTTGATGGTTTTTGGATAATTCAGAGTCGGAGGCACCCAAACACAAATACTTCACACTGCACACAAACAGTGAACAGGTGTGGGTTTATTTGTTGTGCTTCTGTTTATACATGTGTGGTTTCATGCATTTTAATTTTGTGTTAACATTGAGTCACCCACAGTGAGGCTCTCCTCTCAGTCAAGGTCTCCTCCATTGATTTTTAGATTTGTTTGCAAACAGATGCATGCAGGCTCCGGTTCAGAAACCAGAGGAGGACGTCTGTGTCCTGCAGTATATTCTGTGATATCAAAACCACACCTTGGTTTAAGCCTCTCAACGAGATGAATGCATGTGTTTGATTCACCTTTAAAAACCTTCTGTATGTATAGAATTAACATTTCACTTCTCTTCTGCATAAGTGATTGCACTCCAGTTTTATTCGTTGCCAGGGCAACGTCACAATGCCCTTGAGGTATGAGCACCACAACGTCCTGAGATTTTTAGTTGCTCTCTTTCATTATGGGTCGAGGGAAATCAGCTGTGAGGGAAACAAGGTGAAGGAAAATGGGTTTTTTTTGGTCCCCAAAACGTGATTTAAAATCCCAAAGTTTCTATAAATATGTCTGATTTTGTGTATAAAATGATTCATAAGACATGTTTCCATTTAATGTAATAGAGTCTATAATTCAGTGTAACATCGTGTAGATTTCAGATACAGAATAGGCAATATGATACCGTCAGACAAAGTGGGATATTTTTCAATCTCAAAGCTTCTTTTGGGAAATAAAATAGCCACACTGGATGTTAAGGAGTTGAGTAAAAGTCAGGCTTTTAGAGTCGTTATCCTTTTGAGAAATGAAACCTGTTTCACACAACGTTAAGCAAGAATGAACAGCACACTCAGGTCATCGTCTCGAAACACTCATGTACCAGGCCATGCATTCGCCTGGAAAAGATGTTGGCCTTGTACGTTTCTGAAAACCAAGAATATGTTGAATGTGTGAGAGGCAAGAATTATCAAGTTGCATTGTGGGAAGTGTAGGATAGAGGTCTTTTGGAGTTCGAGTCATGTTAGGGAACTAAAAGTCACGATATCTCAACCTCTGCTGCATCAATTTATTTTTATTTTAATTGAATCTGTCTCTTGCAAGTACCCCAACTTTATTGAAGTTCACTGGAAAAGGACTTTATTAGAGACTTTACTTGTGACTTGACACTGCAGACACAAACACAAACTTAGTTAAAATGTATTCTGATGCAGCAATTAGACCTTAAATACATAAATTATACTTTTTTTACCTTTATCGCAGTTATGTATTAACTGAATAAAGAAGATTGTTTTGTAATAAATGGTGCAAAAACCCAGTTTTCTGTTGTATTTTCTTGTTATTTCGCTGCTCGTGTTGGTGATTAGCTGCTCCAGTGACTTTGTTTCCTCGTGTTCATGTCTTCAGCTTCATATTTCTTGTTGTTTTCTAGACTTAAGATAATGACTAACATTGTCACGACGTATCAGAAATTGTTTTGCATTTGGTGATGAGCTGAACTCTCGTTGCAGATGTACAGATATTCATACACGGCGTCTTACATCGTGTACAACATCTACACCAGGTAAGCCGCTTGTGTTTTCTCTGCCTGCTCACGTAGGCATTCAGAAACAGATGGTGGTTGTTAATGTACTGTGTTTTTATATATATATTTAATATATGTGTGTCGTGTAACAGGGAGGTATGGGAGCTAAACCCTCCGGAGGTTCACAACGCTGTGCTCCAACATGCAGCTTGGGGAAGACAAGAACAACAGCTGGTAAGGCTGTTTGTTTATGTGATCCATCCCTTCTATTGCCTCACCATCTTTGTCTCTCCTCGCTGCCTTTTTATAAATTCCTGCAGCCTCGTCTCTCCAGAGGGATTTCTTCTTCTTCTTTTACAGTATTGGCTCTGTTTACATTCACACTCTGCTGTCTGCCTGTTTTCAGTCTGCTCTGCCTCTGACCTAATTCCAGCTGTTTTACATGCATCTTATACACATGAGTGAGGACTTCTGACTCATTAGTTGAGCCAGTAAAGTGCAGGTGACACAGGTCATTCTCATAATCATCACTAGAGAGGATGAGACTTGGAAGAAGACGACAGTGTTTAACACATCCGCTTTATTCCAAAATCGTTTGTGCAACATGTTCCCAACTCCAATCTTTCTTTTACCAGATTACCCCTCTTTTAGTTAGTGTGCAGCATGAAGATTGTATCCTAAGGGAACGAGAATTGTAATGACTTTACTTACATTAGTGTGGCAGCTTTAGCTGTTTATGCAATTATTTTTATTCTGCTATTTCCACGTTTGGGCTGCTTTTATGTGTCTAGTTCGCATTGGATAATTGAAAGTATTCATTCATATTCATTCTGCTAATACAGGATACCTTTTATGATAAATGTTTTATTTGATGCCACCAGCATTTGCATGATGTGTCTTTAGGTATGCAGCAGTATGACAGAAAGTTTCCCAACTCCAAATGTCTGCTGTGTGACTAATGGATATTCAGAACAGAGCTGGGGAAAATAAATAAATCCAACAAAAAACTGAATTCAGGAGGACTCAGGATATTGGTGAACCTGCAGGATGTGTCGGGCTGATCCTGTTTGTATTTGCAAATGCAAATATTAAAACACTGATGGGAGAGAAAGAACAAACACACACGTTCTGCCGCTCGGTGAGATAAAAAAACCCCAGGAGATTTAATATGAAAAAACAAAATCTCATCAGAGAGGAAATCAAAAAGAAAAACACAGAAAGAACTTGCTGCCACAACTAATGAAATAAATTTAAATGTTGGATGATGCATGAGTACCTTCATTATCTCCTCTTCCTCTTCAGATCTACATCTTTGAGAATAACATCTACTACCAGTCAGACGTGAAGAGCAACTCTCTGAGAATCACCTCTTCTGGGATGGAGGGAGTCGTCTTCAACGGACTAGCTGACTGGCTCTACGAAGGTGTGTTAACTGATTTGAGGCATAAAAATTTAGTTATTCGGATTTACCATTTTTCCACTAGTTTTATTCCTAATATATATATTTAAGTTACTGCTAATGTAAACCAAATATTTCATAGTGCTGCTGCTGCTTCACATTAAAAGTGTTCAACTGGCAAAACACTGGCTGGCTTTTATTGTGAAGAAGCCACAGGAAACACAATATATGTAAGGCCTTGACACACCGATGGCGCGAAACAACACGGAAAATGACACGCCTAAAGCAAGAACGGCAGTCTTATTACACGCTTTTACCTTGAGCATTGACGCGTCATTCACACGCCTTTTCGTGCGATCTTAAATTGGCTCCCCATTGACGAACTACAGCATTAAAAAGCTCTTACATGTATTCATTAGTGAGAAAAACAGAATAATATAATAATAATAAGCCATTCTGCATAACGAGTTCTTTAACTTTTGATACTTTAAGTACGTTTTGCTGTTTTAATTAATTAAGGAAAGCATCTGAGTACTTCTTCCACCACTAGTAGTCGTAATAATCATGCAATAAGCTGTTTCTTTGATGAATCTCTTGATGATAATAAAAGCAAGTTTATAAATTGTAGTTTGGAAGCGTTTTGGTGATTTAGTGGTGGAGGATGTCGTTTTGAGTACTCCGTGCATCTTCAATTCAGCTGTTTAAAATGTTTCAAAGATTTGTCTTTTGCTTTTAAAAGAATTGCGGCAGAGCAGAGTAGACGAACTCAGCAGAACGGCGATGAAAAATCAACAACAAGCCTCTACTCGATCCATTAAGTCGCCGTGTAAACAAACTCAGTAATGTGGTGATGGTCTTTGCACAAACACAGACTGGGGCAGATAGGGAACATCATAGAATCACTCCTGTTTGTAGATTTACTGCGAGCTGTGTGTGTTTTATCTTTGTGATTTGCATTTACTTTAGACTGTAACCATTCGGCTGATGTTTGTCAGTGGAGGAAAGAGCAGAATGAGTACAATTTCACCAATAATATGAGCAACCAGACAGTCTTTTTCCCTTAAACTATCTGTTTATTTACATGAAAAGCAAGAAAAAAGGACAAACTGTGACACAAATGTTGATTAATTGCATATTTGTCTTGTCAGAGGAGATTCTGCGTTCACACTTGGCTCACTGGTGGTCGCCTGACGGAGAGCGTTTGGCTTTCCTCACCATCAACGACACCCTGGTACCCAACATGGTTCTGCCACAGTTCACCGGCAACACTTACCCCAAAGGACAACAGTACCCATATCCCATGGTAAGTCTGCTGCAGGTGGGTTGTGGGAAATGAAGTCCAGGGACCGCCAAAATCAACACAAAATTAAAGTTCCTCGTAGTAGCTTTAAAGAAAAATACAAAACATTTGTTTTGAGTTGTTTCTTGCCTTTATTCTGACATGTTTACCAGCTTATATTTTATGAATTTCTGTCATATATAGTAGTTTAATTGCTCTTTATATTGTTTATTCTGCAGGCCATAGATTCTACATGGCAGCTTTACAACATTTTGCCTTAGAAACCAACTAATACTCCCAATATAAAGCTGAATTGCTTTAAAATTAAAGGGTCCATAGTTTTTGAATAATTTCTCAAATCATTTTCTGAAATGTTCCCAACTAAAAGCTCTGTTTATTTTTGTTTTTCTTTCAAAGAGACACTTTTTATCTTATCAATAGAACCAAATTACATAGTTCTTTCAGGAAAACTTCAAAGCAAAATTCTAAATAAATTAATTTTTACCAATAAAACTGCTTTTTTCTGCTTTTATGAAAAAAGAAAAGATGAAAATTAAGACATGCTCTGTGAAAGTGCCAAAGAGTTTAACTGCGCACCGATGATTAATGATATAATTTTTCACTTTTTGAGCAGTTTTATACTAAAATTATATTAATATTCAGTGGACAAACCTGCTTCTGTCACACTCACAGACATTATAAAGTGATGTAATGATCTCCACATATGTAATAATAACATCCATCTCTGCTTGACACCTTCAGGCCGGTCAGAAAAACCCTGTGGTCAAGCTGTCGGTGGTCAACCTGTTCGGAGCGACACACACTCAAGAACTGCAGCCTCCTGATCAGCTCAGGCTCAGGTGACGCACACACACACACACACACACACACACGCACATATATATATATATAAACAAAGGCACAAATTGTGACTCTCCTCTCTGTGTCTCCTCTGCAGGGATTTCTACGTCACTATGGTGAAGTGGATCAGTGATACTCACCTCGTGGTGTGTTGGATCAACCGGCCCCAGAATGCATCACTGCTGACGGTGTGTGACGCCACCATAGGAGTCTGTCTGCAGGTGGGTGTTGTTGATTGGAGGGTGAGGTATTGACGTCCAACTCACAAATGACCAGTGGTGGAAAGTAACTGAGACTTGAGCATGAAGCTACTTTGTACTTCTACTTTTCAGAGGTAAATATTGTACTTTTTAATAATGTCAGTTACGTCATAAGGAGGACAGAACCTGACAAAATAAAAAAATAATAAATTATTTACTCAATAAATAAATTAAATTTACCAAAAATAATATTACAAATAGACATAGGCATTAATTAATTGATAACATGTGACATAAACTGATATTTTTATTTAATTTTTTATTTACTTCTTTGTATTAATTTGTCTATTTATCTACTCTTCTATTTAATTTCCCCTTTTATTTATTTATTTGTATTAACTTAAATGTAATATTTTTTTATTCATTTAAAATGTATTTTTAGATTTATTTATTATTAAATGCTTTTTTAAATGTATTTATTTATTTTTAAATGTATTTATTAATTATAAATTATATTTATGTATTTATTTATGCATTATTAAAACGTACGAAAAACTTGTATGACAACAACATACAAGTATCAGGTAGAAAACAACAACAGCAACTACTGTACGTCATAATAATAATCATGTTTGAAGCTGGATTTCATTTTCTTGTGTTTAATTCAGAGACATGAGGAGTCTTCAGAGACGTGGCTCTCCATACAGGTAAACCTCAACACAGACATTTCTCATAACAATAAGGCACTGACTTTATATACTGTATTGTCCTCACAGCTATATGGTCCATTATTAAGGGGAGAATGCAACAGGAAGTGTTCACGCATAAAGTGTGTCACCTCTGTTTGTCTGTGCAGAGTCAGGAGCCCCTGTTCTCCGAGGACAGGAACAGGTTCTTCCTCACGCTGCCCGTGAAACAAGGAGGTCAGGGAGACTTCCACCACATCACGATGTTCACCAAGAAGGTGACTCTCTTCATCCTCCACATACTGTGTCTAATAACTCAATATAAGGAATGGTGGTGTATTTTCTGGTGTTTCCAATCCTTCTAACTGATTCTGATTTCAGTTACGAAGCGACCAAGACGAAGTTCGACACTTGACGTCAGGAGACTGGGAGGTGACAAAAATCGTTGCATACGATGAAAACAACCAGATCGTGTAAGTTTTTCTTCTCACTTTAAATACAAACAAACACATTTCACCATTTATTTATTTACGCAATATTAAAAAAATATATATATTTGGTATATTTAATGTCATATGATGTATTTATTTACCTTTCTCTACCTGAATTTTAACAGTTTCACTTTGATTTACTCACAAAAATCTCTCTAAAGTAGTGCGCTCTAATTGTCCAGCTGTCCAAATATTGATATTGTAAATGAATCTGAGTCCCCTTCAATTATTAATCTGCACTTAACAACATTTATTAGCTTTTATTTCACCTTTTGGCCTGCTTCGGTATTAATCAACAGCGAATATTCGAAGCTTCGTCGATATATTCGAAGTCCATGGAGCACAGACTTGTGTCATTAAAGGAGCACAATTCCTCTGTCACACAATCAGACGCTTCTCTTATACATGCTTTTCGAACAAAAATGTGTCATGATGAGTCTGCACACGCATCTGTCCACGCTCCCTAAACGGCGGCGTATTACGCTCTGTTGATCCCGGCAGTGCCCGGCTGCAAGCCCGTGCGTAATGCAGCCTGCGGCAGCTTCCTCTCAGCCCTTTCTGCCCAAGCCTTGCACGTGTTTTGCTCCACCATAAGCAACGACGACGAGAGCTCTTGGCTTGTCTTCATGACATGACTCGGGAAGGACTCAGCCAGACATTTCTCGAGATTGACGTTGCAACACGTATCTTTTGGTTTAATTAAAGGCATTCATTTTTAAGGATTCTGTTATTCAACAGTACAGTTGTTTGTATTCTTTGTATTCTTAATAAGAAGCAACAAATATCCGAATAACAAAATTGAAAATTGATTACTTACACAACAAACAAATAACCGAAAAGTCAAATATTCGGGTCAAACCTACTTATCAGGACATTATTCAGTATTTATTGTGTGCTTATGTTGCCAATGCGTATTATAAAATTGTACCTCCACTTCAAACTGATGAAAGAAGAAAACACTTTTTGAAAGAAGCTAAATTTTTAAAGCAATTTTCCAAGAAACTTAAGCGTTTTGTTTGTGAGTATCCAGCTGAGTCTTTGTGCAGCATCCATATCTTTTTCCCCCTCCTGTATAAATCCTACCACTGCTACACATTCATCTGTATTCTGTAGATGAGAAACATTTTAAAACATCTATTGTCTACTTCGGGAGCCGCAGCATTCATGACTGTATAAATGTGTTTCTGGTTGGTCAGCCACAGTATAGCGTGCCTGGTGAAGGCAGGTGATGTATAATGGATCTCTGACCTTGTCCCACTTTCGCTGCTCTGCTTTCCCTCCACACAGATACTTTCTGAGCACAGAGGACTCTGCACAACAAAGACATCTATACAGGTAAAATACACTCAATAAATGAATCACATTGTGTACTTTAAAAAGCCTTTTGTTCATTGTTTAACCAACATTTCCCTCTATTGTTGTCTCTGTTCTCCATCAGCGTCTCCACCCTCGGCCTGTTTCCACGGCGATGCCTCACCTGCGGGCTGAAAGAGGAGTGTTCGTTCTTTGACGCCGACGTCAGCGGCGACGCACAGCACGCCATCCTGTACTGCAAAGGTCAGAGAGCAGGGAACAAATTATGATTAAATTGGTTGTTCTTCTTTCCAGAATAATGGCAGTATAACCAAAAATAGAAATATGAACCTGTATTGTAAACTTATTTTTTACTTTCCTTTATAAACTGGAAAAAGAAAGTTCGGAAACTTGTGTTTGGTGGATTATTTCTCTGTTGTTGCAATGCCAATGGTCATTGTATTTTACATCGTTGGAAAGCCTGTTTATTTACCTTCACAATGATGTCCAACTTGTAAGGATCATGCATTTGTGGGATGAGCAGCACAGCTGATTATGTGGAGAGCGCCATTACCATTGGCAGAGCATTTTGGCAAATTGTTCTTGGGCGCTACCAACATAATCAGCTGTGCTGCTCGTCCCACAAATGCATGATCCTTACAAGTTGGACATCATTGTGAAGGTAAATAAACAGGCTTTCCAACGATGTAAAATACAATGCCAATTTGTATTTGTATGCATTGTAACAACAGAGAAATAATCCACCAAACACAAGTTTCCGAACTTTCTTTTTCCAGTTTATATACTGTACATGTAGCAGTATCATCATGCAGAAACCTACATCAGGTCACACGGGAAAAAGGTTTTAGAAGGCCTTGAAGGGAAAATAGTATTTTGATGCTAAAACATGCTTTGCATACAGATGTGAATACATCAGGAGCACCACTGCAAAGCTACAGAATGATATTAAAACTTTAAAAAGCCCTAAAATAATGGAGCTGCCCTTTAAATATAGAAAGTGTCGACACAGCCCAAAACAGGATGTAGTTACAGTCATAAACACGACCTAACTAAATATTTGATTCCCTCTCGCTGCAGGTCCTGGAGTTCCAGCTGTGCTGCTTCTAAGTTTCGATGAGGTGGACTGTAAGTTTATTCTCCTTTAAATATGAAACCAGTTTGTTTTTATGTGATGTTTGTGCGTGTAGGCAGATGTGCTTTTCTCTCTGAAATGGAAAAGCAATTAAGCATCATCATGTTTTTTGTATGAAAACATCAGCAGCTGTTGGATTTGACGACGTGCCAAACTGCATCTCTAAGATGCTTTGTTTCACACTTTAAATATTCATCTTTTCATCTCCATAATTGTTTTTTTTAAGATAGCTAAAAGTCAGTATTTGTGTGTGCTCTTACAAAAACAAAAATTAAGTTGAAAATTCATAAGAAATGTAAAAAGAAATCAGTGAAAACAGCCTCAGAACTGTATTTTTCAGTCGTCCATGTACAGTATAGAAACCTGCCTTCTATGTGGATTAGTGGTTATAAAATAAAAATGGGAGTCATGCCCTTCCATCGCTGCAGCCTCTGGATGAAGTGCTGAATATTTGATGTGGACATGTTGCCAAGAGGAAACATGAATATGTGAGAAGAAACATCAACTTTTTAGGCTTCTTAGATATTTAGAAAAGTGCTGAATCACCGACGTGCTGATGTATTTTAGTTTAGCAGATATATAACAGCTCTATATTTTTTTATATTTCACAGCGTATTTCATCTTAGAGAACAACCTCCCTCTGCGGGCGGCGCTGGAGACTAAAAAGAGGATTCAGACTGAAATCCGGATGATCACTAATGACAACTTTGGTACAAATGATCTGCACTAATGAATGAATGATACGAGTCTGTTTGCATCCGTCTTCCCGTCTGTCCTCTAATGTTTATAGCTAATGTTTCCGTGTCGTCGTCGTCACAGATCTGCCTCTGAAGCTCATCTATCCTGCTGGCTTCTCAGAGTCCTACATCTACGGCCTCCTCCTCATTGTGTGAGCCTCATTTCACTTTATTACATTTACATTTTTCTACCATTTACTGCAGCACGCCGAGCTTCGCTTCTCTATACCTGCAGGCTGTGAAACCTACAGTTTAAATAAATGTTTATAAATCAACTGGAGCTATAAATGAAAGTGAAAGGCATGTTAGATGAGAAAATGTAAACATAGCTACACTTTTTAATGCCCTATAATCCTTTTTATATGCAGAGTAACTTAAATATATATCACAGTCTCAAAGTCAGTGGAGGAAGAAGTACTCAGATCCTAATTAATTAAGTAAAAGCACTAATAAAAAAAAGGTAAAAATGCAGAAAATTGTGCGTTTAAAATCCTACTATAGTACAAAAGCAAAATGTGCTTTTCATTATTAGATTGTTAACACTGATGCATGAATGTGTGAGTTGCATTTTGCTGTTGTAGCTGCTCCAGGTCAAGATTTTGAAGTTATAATTAGGCATGATGTGATGTCCTGTAGGTTTAATCTTGGGGTTAAGGCAAAGATTAGGTTAATAAACAACTTCTTAGGTGATGGGTTTTGCTGGGTTATCCTAAACTAGGGTCTAACAGTTACAAAAAGACAACGAAAAACATTTGAATGAATATTTAAAACAAAAAGACAACATGTAAAACGAGTCTCTGTTAGTATATTTCAGTCTGTTTTTGGGTTAATCCTCACAGCGGCAGTTTTCCAGCCGAGCAGGCGGCGACGGAGGAGTTCAGGCTGGACTGGGACTCGGTGCTGGTTGGATCGGAGCAGATCATCGTAGCACGGCTGGACGGCAGAGGGTCAGGGTTCAGAGGTCAAAGGTACTGAACATTCACGTAAATGCTCAACATGTTTTAATAGTTCTTCTACCTGATCTTCATCCTCATGTTTGTCACTTCACAGGGTTTTACATCAGCTCCATCAGAGGCTCGGCACGGTGGACGCAGACGACCAGACAGCAGCTCTGGAGTACGTAACATGTTTTATTTAGTCCAGTCTGGATGCATAATTTAACGTTTAGTGAGAGTTACTTTGTGTCTGGTTTGCACTAATAATAGACGCCTTTCTCTAATTGTTTTGTGGAGAAAAAAAACATGTTTGAAAGAGAGTTTTTATCAATGCAACATCCTGTGCTTGAGCAACTCATCATGAAAAGATAACAAACAATTTTAGCATGGTTTTATTCTTGAATAATTGTAGGTTTTGCACATTCGCCATTTCCTTAAATTTTATTTATGCATTTAACTGGACACTTCTGTCCTTGTTTTATCTGATGCAATCACATTTACCCACAAGCGCACTCCTGTATGTGACAAATTAAATCAATTTTAATATTTGTTTAATTGTTACAGGATGTTTTTTAAAACAAAAATAGCTTCTTAGATGTGAATTTGCTAATTTTCATAGCCTTAAATGTCAGTAAACATGAATATTTTTGCACTGTTTTTCAGAGAAAAACAAGGAATGAATAAGAAAACTTGATGTCTGATTGATTATAGCTTACGTTTTATAGAACAAAAGCATTAATCGATTGAGAAAATATGAAGAGGAGTTGTGTTTATGTTGCAGATTAGAATAACAAATATGTTTAAGTTCTGTACCGAGACAGAAAAGTTCACTCTGGTTGTTAAAAAGTTTGGAAATTACACAAAAAAAACACTTTGATTTGAATTATATCACTGCTTTTTATCTGGTTTATCTGTTATTTATTTCCAGTAGAATTACTGTCACACATTTTAACAGACAACCGAACGTCTTTTGAAATATAAAACCCCTTTATTCAGTATTGGAAATGAATTTATTTTGCAGAACAAGTACAAAAAGTCTGATTGTCAAGTGTAATAAGTTTAATCTGAGAATTACGATCCTCCTCAGTGTCACAGCGACACCGTGTTTGACATCACAACTTATTAATTCAGCTGCAAAACACACTTACAATATGCTGTTTTTATAATATAAAAACACGTCTTTCTGCTTTCTCCTTGGTTTTCTCATTTATTCCCAGCAACTCTCTCTCTCATGTGGCTCTGACCTTTGACCTCGTTACCGTTGGACTGAATTGAAACAAACTTATTATGAAGTTAAAGCGTCTCCTCTGTGTGCCTCAGGTACCTGGCGAAGCTGCCGTTCATCGATCGTACTCGTGTTGGAGTCTTTGGAGAGGTTCGTCTGTCAGACTGTGAATTAATCAAAGCTCTCAGCCTGAAGGATGAAGCCGTATCGGCTGCTGTGTGGTCTGAAATGCACAATGAGGCTTCCTCACGCTGTTTGATAACTTTATTAATTCATGAGGCCAATCGTTAACTTGAAATGAAAGATTACTGATGATAAAACATGTATGTAGATGTTTCACATGCTCACTGGTAACCTGGTTTTGATCGTATTTAGGATATAATGTACTAGAAACATACATTATGTATCTCCCCTTGTGCACAAATCTCATATCATCCTGGTTCCTAATTGAAACTATATGAAGCTAGTTTGGTTTCTGCATTCCCAGCTTGTATATTCAGGTTAAAAATGAACATAGCTGTGTGTAGTAGAGCGTATTTTTATATATTCAACCATCAATAAGAGCTTGTTTTCTGCTCCTCCGACAGGACTACGGCGGCTTCCTCACACTGACGATGCTGAAGTCGACTGAGAAGCTGATCCGATGTGCAGCAGCTCAGGCTCCCGTCACCGACTGGTCCATGTACGGTGAGCTCATTTAAATCACACTTCTCCTCTCCTTCTTTAAAACACACTGCAGGGACATGGAAATATGTATTACTTCTGCTGCAGCGCTGACGTCTTTATCCTACATGCGGTATTGTCTGGGTAATGTGACTTTAATTATCCTTAGGTTCTGCTTTCGGGAATTCAGGCTTATTGAATTTTTTAGGATGAAAAGCTTTCTTCATGTCTGGGAGTCGACGGAGTATTAAAGCTGAGGAGCTACTGCTGTATGTGATTACAGTTTAATAGACTGAAGTGTGTCTGTAAATCTTCTGCTTCATGTGTTTCCTACAGAGCGGAATAAGGATTTTTCACTCAAAACACACATTTGAAACATATTCTCTCATGAAACATGTAAAATATCTTTACATGCAGATTGAACAGAAAGAAGAATCAGTTTTATGATAATGATTAACTGCAGCTCAGACATTTGTTTTTCTTCCATCTTTCTTAAAAACAACCTCTTTTCTTTTCCAGCTTCTACCTTTTCGGAGAGATACCTCGGCTCACCTTCAACTGAGGAGAACAGATACCAAGTGAGCAGCTTCTACCCATCATCCATCTGTTGCTGGGCTTGTTTTTGTCTTATTTTATGTCCCAAATCGTATCTTTTCCAGCAGCCAGACACATAAAATAAAACAAAGCTTGTTCAGGCAGCAATAAACTCCCTAAACTGACACCAAAAATATGAGTTTCTGAATACATAACTTTAAATCCTACATGGTGTTATCATCACATCATCGCCAACTGCTCCGCTGCACCCAAAACAACAACTTTATGAACACATAGAAGCAGAAATGAAATGAGATAACATCTGCAGACTTGACAGTGGATTGTAGAAGCACGCAGCCTGACCTCCCACGGCTCTCAGTCCTCTGTGCCACGTTTGCTATCATCATAATCACGTTTACTGGTACATTTGACTTTATCTAACGACCCAGTCACCAGAACAAATGTTGGCAATGTACAGTATGTTTCTGCAGACCTCGGGATGCGTTGAATGTTGACGTTTCTGAACCAAAAATACATTTCATATCAGCCTCGTATCACGCTTGCAGAAATGCACAATTCCACGTGGTTAACGTTGTGAAATGATTGATTAACTTTAGGTTTAATTCAACGTATCTGTGGTTTGCAGAAACATACAATGCCAACATTTGGGCTGCCAATTTATCTGACACAGTGCAACGACTAAGCTAGTGATAAAAGTGGAATTATGTCTGTTAATTTACCATTTTGATTCGTTAATATGTACCTGCACTGTTAACACCACACAATGTAAAAGTATCCTGTTTTTAGAGTCATTATTATGTGTAGCGGAAGTATGATCTGTCTCCTTTCGACCCTTGAGGTTTATCTTGTGACCTTTTGGAGGGGACCTGACCCACATGTTGGGTTTGGGAACCATAAATTAGTCAGACCACACTGGAAAACAGCGAGGAAAACACGCCTGGTTGTGTGGATTATTGATGCAAGATTTTGGCAGCAGGAATTATCAGAAAATCAATTTTACCTCCAGACTTTAACGGAGCCACAACTGAAAGGCTGCTTTTGTTTCTCTCCACCAAATCTCTCTTGTTTTTAGGACGACGTCGAGGTCACACAGCTCTCTAAATGAAAACACACTCTGCTTTGGTCCACTTCACAAATCAAACAGTTACAAATAAAGAACAAAAATGTGGCCACGAGCAAATCGTGTCCTTTTGCAGCAGCGAGGAAAAACACACAAACAGGAAAATGCCAGAGGTGTAGGCTAAAAAGAAATTACACAATTGTCCTCTACGTGAAGGTTGCAGTCAAAGTGTGTTTTCCCTCCTAAGTGGGTTGCCTTATAACTGGGCCGGCTATTTCTGTGCCTCTCCCAGCAGGAGGGGTAGGGGGGTCCTGCTTTTTAAAAGACATCCAAAGAGGAAGAAATGTGGCACGATGTGATCAGACAATAATCAGCGGGACATCATCACTCATCCTCGGAGACTAAAAGAGAAGGTTATTAAATGTTGTTGTTGATGTGCGGCGGCCGACGAGCCGGAAAATCTTCCTCGTTTGAATCCCAACTGGGAACGAAAAGTGAATGATGAGATTGAGAGGTGGAGATATCCTCTAATATAACAGCTACCATCCACACTCCCCTGAGCAATGCATCCAAATGCAATCTGGCTTCTTGTTGCAGAGGGGGAAAAAATACTCTCCAGTTTCTCTGCAAATGTGAGCATGAATTTTCATTTACAGTTCGGCTGCTCCGCACTACAAAAGGCCTTCAAAACACCCTCCATGACCTTTCCAAGGGTCTTTATCTGTTATAACCGTGACCGTGATACACTGAACTTGAACTGTCAGCAGTGCAGTCTCCACATTTTTCTGCTATTTTTAACGTTTTCTCAAATAACTTTTGTGCAGAGACGTTAACTTTCTAATAACACGCCGACATATTTTGACGCAAATGTACATGCAGAACAGGTTTTACTATATGATAGTATGTATTATTTAATCAAATACTTTTTCTAGTAGGAGGTAGGAAATTTTCGAGATCAGAGTTGTCTTGAACACAGCATTAGTTTCACGGAAGAACGTATATTACCAAGAAGTGAAAATCAGGACTGAAAGCGACTACCGGACGCCAGTAAAACGTCCGCCTACATAGTGCCGTACAAAAGTAAAACTAAATCATTTCATCTACCGAAATGGCCTGTGTTGAACATTAAAATATAATAAATATAATAAGCGTTTTCAGTCCAAAATGGTGGCAGCGGCTGTTAAAAAAACACTGGAGTTTCGTCTCTTTGCTTCTTTTCTCTTTGGTTTCACAATCACAACAGGAAATACTGTGTTTAACTACAATTTTGAGATACTTTACTTGAGTATTTCCATTGTATACTACTTTATACTTCTACTCCACTACAACTGTTGTTGCTTTTCAGATTAAAAGAACATTTTAGGAAACTCTCATGTCTTAGGTTTAGCATAAAGACTGGAAACGGGGGGAAACAGCTAGCCTGGCTCTGTACAAAGGTAACAAGTGTGAGTGGTATAAATCTCATTTAACTCTCAGCCAGAAAGAGAATATTTCCCAAAATGTCGAACCATTCCTGTGAGATTTTAACACTTTAAATTACAATTTATCTTCCAGGCATCCAAAGTCCTGACCAACATGAAAGGTCTGCAGGGAGGAACTCTGTTTCTGGCTCACGGCACTGCAGACGGTACGCACATCATCATCATGCACACGTCACATTGCAAAACATAAGCTGTAACGTGTGTTATTAAAGGCAGGCTTCTGGTTGTGTCCTTCTGAAATGATCCTCTCAACATGATGCAGAGCGCCCAAACTTGACCTTGATGAGAGCCGGAGCTTTTATATCCAGCAAATTAACCCCGGCGACACTTATTTGCACGTCTTGTTTGTTTTTCTCCACAGCAAACGTTCACTTTCAGCACTCAGCGGAGCTCATCAAGCACTTAATAAAGATCGGAGCCAACTACACTATGCAGGTAAATACGGCGCTCTCTTGTAGTAAAAATCCTCTGTTCCAAACTGCATAGGAAAAACTGTATTTTTATACCCCTTTAACTTGTACTTTTTTGAGTTTTTAGATTACCTTGTGTGTGTTTATATCGTCTTTAATCATTCATCTCGTGTTTTTATTCTATTTCGGGACAGATCTACCCAGACGAGGGACACTTCCTGTCAACACGCAGCCGCATTCAGCTTACTCACTCCCTAATTGGTTATTTTAGAGGATGTCTGCTTGACGCATCATCATTACTCGACCAACAACAACGGGACGATGAGTGAGGTGTTTATTATTACTGGACCGTGTGTGTGTTAATGAGTGTTTGTGCCCTTGGTAGACTGAGTGTGTGTGTGTGTGTGTGTGTGTGTGTGTGTGTGTGTGTTTTATACCTGTAGCACAACGTTTGACGGACAACACAAAGCTTCTTCTCAACATATCAGATATAGTTTCTATCACCTCAGTAGAATAAAGCTCCTATAGTCAGCTCTGATGCAAATAGAGGTCATTCAGTACCTGACATATTGCCTCTCTCTCACTGAGATAACAGAGAGAAATGTTACATGTTTGTTTGATTTTAAAACTCTTTAAGATGTGGGGGAAGTTTGGAGGAGGTGATAAATTTAGTCTTTCTTTTTGATGCCAACCCGCCCTCTAAACCATGACAGGCTTCTATCGGCACAGTCTCTACAACATGTTGTGAAATTAACACAAATTCTGATGCAGAGAGTTTTTTAATGTGCTATTTTCATGCCTACATGCAATATAAAGGAGGGATAACAGCAACTTTTAGCAAGTTAAATAACTCTGGTTCTGAAAACTCAGCTTCAAATTTTAAGTATGTCTGTACAACATTAAATATTCATAAATAAATAAGCAAAAATCAAAGAAAAGCATCCTTATTATCCATCAATCAAACTTTTTATAGCACCTTTAAGTGCTCTACAGGTGACAGACAAGCTGATAATAAGACAGCACAAATGTAAACATTAAAGCAATTTGAGAATAATATAAAGAAGAAATACGAATGATGAAAATGTAATAAAAAACCCCAACTAGATTAAAGAAATATATTTAAAAAATACAATAAATAATACAAAATAAATGATTAAATAAAATAAATATAAATAAAATAAATAAGAAAAAATAATAATAACAAAATAAAATAAAATTAATAAAAAAATGTGTTCAGAGTCAATGTTGCTTAATCCTGATTGGTGCACGAAAGTGTGTGAAATCATCATTTCCAAATGTCTTTTCCGAAAAGTATGGAGAAAAAAAGCACAAAAATGTGGAATAATACAAACTTGTCTAACTTTATTGTTAAAATAAATTAATATAAAAGTAGGAAAAGCAAAATTTTCAGCTTTTCTTGTGCAGACACGTTTCTCACCTTGTTTTCATGAAGCATTTTTCCGACTTTGCACTCATTTCACAAAATCTTGTGAGACCAGACTGCCTTTGCTAAATACATTTTACTTTCAATTCTGCCTGTCAGTATGTGTTTCTTTTGCCTAGTATTTCATAAATGGATTATATCGATTATATATCGAGCTCTTTCTCTAAACATAAAGTTTTTGTTTTGATGCATCAACTTAAAAATGCACATTTTGACATCACTGATCCTCCATAGATCCCTCTATGGGAAAAGATAATAAATTTATTTAATTCAAGACGAAGCCTGACAGCCATGATGATGTCAACATTTCTAAAACTTGCATTAACTTGCAGAGGGAAAACATGTGTAACCAACTGAAAAGCAGACACGGTTCGCTCATCATAAACCAGTTTGTCATGTTAAGTCTTGTATATTTCTATGTGGGGCGGCTTATGGTGACAGATTTGTGAAGTTATTAAACCTTTAATTAGACAGCAATAGTGCTCAACAGATGTACAGTTATTTATTTATTTATTTATTTGACAAGTAATTACATTTTTTTTCTAAAGGTTTAGCTTAAAGGGACAATAAGCGATTTTGTTGTCGTCCCACAGCACAAAATGTCGGCTGTAGCTTAATGAGATTGTTCAATACTCTGATGGTTCGTGTCCACAGGATCCGTCATTTCCACGCTTTCCCATTCATTTTCTACCGGTGCCTTCAAATGAAACCTTGTGTTTACAACATGAGAAGTCGTGTTCACATTATGATTGCCGTTTAAGTCGTGAGAACGCCGCTGCTAAGCGACGGCAATATTAACGTTACTGTCGGCATCTAGCAGCCACAGAAAGATATAATGACGGAGGAAAAAGATGAGGCCGTTGGGTAAATCAACATTCTCCTCAGACATGTTGTAAAATTACGAAGAAAAACAATATATACGATTTAAATCAGGTGCCTAATGGCAGCCCATCAAGCGTCCAATGCTGGGAAAAACGCCCCTGTGGACACGTACCAAACAAATCTGCAGCAGGTTTATTGCAGTTTTTTTTTATAAATATATGGCAATATACGTGCGTTGAATTTTGGCTGTAATGTAGCCATCTATCATGCAAATGTCATGTCATGTTTTAATAGTTGCAGGGTATTATTTGTTTAATTTTCTATGGTTTTATATTTTCTACTGGTTGCCAAAATGTTCCTTTAAATCCCTGGCTGACAAAACGTACTCATGTTATTTTTCTTTTGTTTTATGTCCTAATTTATTTATTAAAATGCGTCAGGATGAATTATTTCAAGTGCAATTTGCTCTTCACTTTTCCAACTGCTTCATTTTTTGTTTTGGAAATACTCCCATCTAATAGTGCTGCAATAAAAGGCGTCATAACATAACAAAAGAGCGTTCCTCACTGTGATTACGAGACAATTACTGTCGTCCATTAATCACAGTGATGAATGTTAGAGGAGCCAACATGTGCTCCGTGTCTGGAGTTTAATTTCCAAACTGCCATCAACACACACGAGAAAGAAAAATAACGTTCAATCTCAAATTGTGATAATCCCCTATAACACATGGCTACCGGTTGCCATGCCAACGTGTTGGGTAGCCTTGGATACAGCCACTCTTCTGGCTGGTGATGCAACATCTTCAAAGAGTCGTGTGCGTCTGCTTCACAGCGAAAGGAAACCCACCTGCTGAACCGTCCCGCTGTCTGTGCTTTGTGGCATTCAACGCCGCCGTATAGAGTCCAGTTTAAAGAAACCAGTGTGTGGAGTCATGGTTATTGTTTCTATTGGGGTTTGTACTGTGAGGTCAACTGGATTTGATTTTCTTTGGGGGGGAAACATTGTGGTCAAGGGATGAGTGAAGAAAAGCTTATTGTATTTTTTGGCTGTTTTAATATTAAAGAACAATGAATGAGGTATGTTTGAGTCTTGTTTTTTAGGAGTTGGAGAGAATTATTATTTATTATTTATGTAATTATTGTTTCCTTTGTGTCTTGCAGTGGTGGAGGAAGTACTCAGATCCTTTACTCCTACCACTATATGTATATACGTACCACCCTCCTTCAGTTCCACACCAGATTCTTTACTAAGTGACATTAATGACCTTTCTTTTTCATTTCTAACCTGTTTGGACTGACACCTGCTTTAATTACAAGCACAGTAAACCTTTGCTGTGTCCTAAAGGCATAATACTGAAAAGTGACAAGTGTCTTTGTGGTTGATTTGTATTTCTTTGTGGTTATTTTGCATCTCTTTGTGGTTGTTTTGGGTCTCTTTATAACTGTTTTGTATCTCTTTGTGGTTGTTTTGTCTCTGTATGGTTGTTTTGTGTCTCTTTGTGGTTGTTTTGTGTCTCTTTGTGGTTATTTTGCATCTCTTTGTGGTTGTTTTGGGTCTCTTTATAACTGTTTTGTATCTCTTTGTGGTTGTTTTGGGTCTCTTTATAACTGTTTTGTATCTCTTTGTGGTTGTTTTGTCTCTGTATGGTTGTTTTGGCTCTCTGTATGGTTGTTTTGTCTCTCTGTATGGTTGTTTTGCATCTCTTTGTGGTTGTTTTGCATCTATTTGTGGCTGTTTTGCATGTCTATATGGTTGTTTTGGGTCTCTTTGTAACTGTTTTGTATCTCTTTGTGGTTGTTTTGCATCTCTTTGTGGTTGTTTTGTATCTCTTTGTGGTTGTTTTGTCTCTCTGTATGGTTGTTTATGGTCTGTGCCTGGTCTGTTCAGTAATCCATCCATGACTACATGTAGTATATGCTGCACTGATGCAGGTGTACACAGCGTTCCTGCTGTTATTCTGCTGTTACGGTCATGTCCAGACTGTTTGTTGCTGCACCAGCCAAACCTCCGCCTCATGCACTAAGCTTCAGGCATTGTTAACTTTACCAAGACATAATGTTCATGTGTTTTTGTTGATGAAGTCTAACTGTAAACCCATCTGTCCTGAGCCTGCTATGGTTATATATGGTTATGGTCTGGAAATACCTCACCATGTTCTTTTTAAACCCAAACTGAGAAGAAAACGTCATGAAATAGGAGACAAAAACCATTTATCTCTCTCTACGTCCTTCGTGACCTTTATAAATCCCCTGTCCACGCAGCCTAGACGCTGCTCAAATTGAGCCTTAATTACTTCAAAGCAATTACAGAGCCAAGATGGAGGCCTCGTCCGCCGAGGAAGGGGAGGAAAAAGTCCGGCAGCAAACTTCACAAACTATGAGTTAAGACCTGAACCGAGAAATAAGTCTGTCTCTGGAGGTTCTGCTCAAACAAATCTATATAGAGGGATGTTTTTGTCTGTAGCAAAAGACTTAAATGAGCTTTAACTCAGAGAGCAATCACAGTAATTAATCAGCACAACACATATAGATTTAACTGCTTTTTAACTGGAACTATGCAGAAATACACATTTATTTAGCTGGGGTTGTCCGCATACTTTCGTCCACATAGTGCATGTATGTGTGTGTTTCTGAATATTGTGCATTGGCCTTGAGATGTCTCTATTCTTCCCTGTTATTTTCCCTACAGTGTGGTTGTAATGAGTTTTCTCTCACAGTAACGCTACACTGCCACCTGGTGGTAAAACACCCAAGGCTCACCCTAAACTAAAATACTCCATTACAAGTAAAAGTCCTGCATTTAAAACCTTACTAAAGTAAAAGTATACCTGCAAAAGTAAAAATAATCATCATGCATTGTCAGTGTTTTACTATTATATATGATTAATTAATATTGCTGCTGCATTCATGTGTATGGTACACCTCTCTCTCAATTCTACTTTGTTATTTTTCATATAGTGGTGTCGCGATACATCAATATAGATGATAACTGTGATATTTAAAAATGAAATATTGATATTATTAACACATATATTATATAATTAATAATGATTGTAGACTCCCTACACTAATATTTTGAGTGTAATTCATTTGCCAAAAAAAGAGACAAAACTCACTATAAACAATGTTAAAGGTGAATTTGTCGGATTTGTTTTCTTCAATGTTGAGATACTTGTACTTTATTTGAGTATTTCCATTTTCTGCTACTTTATACTTCTACTCCAGGGAAATATTGTACTTTTACTACATTTATTTAATAACTTTACAGATTCAAATTATCAAAACATAAATCAACTAATAAATGATGTATTATTATAGATTAAACTACCGAAGTCATTAAAAGCTCCACCTTTACCAGCTGCAACATTAAAGTGATGAACACATTAATGCATCAGTTATTATAAGACAATAATGTAATATAGATTATTCTGCATAATGAGGACTTTATAGTATACTAAAATATACTTTTAGTATGTATTGATGCTGATACTTTTGTACATTTGTATTTGAATTTAGGACTTTTACTTGTAACAGAGTATTTCTACACTGTAGTATTAGTACTTTTTACTGAAGTAAAAAGATCTGAGTACTTCTTCCACCACTGGTTATAGTGAATTATTTTGGCCACGTTAATCGTGAAATAGTGAAAATCTGATATCTATTTTATTTAGAAGTATAGTACACTCTTAATGAAATACGGAAAGTGTTGCTGTAAACTGTTTTATTTAGAAAAGGAGGTAAAGGCACATTCTCTCTCTCATTGGAGAGATAATTCCAACACGGAGGGGTCGAGTTGCTCAGCAGTAACATTAGTGTTTCTCAGAGGTCTATGAACTGCACATTAACACTCTGACTGATTAAAAATAATAAATTCTTTACACTTTCCTTAAAACGGCGCGTTTATTATAATGTTACACTTCTGTTTTTTAATACTCCTCCCCCTCTTCTTCTTCGTCATACGAGTCGATGCCGACCTCTTCGTAATCCTTCTCCAGGGCGGCCATGTCCTCTCTGGCCTCTGAGAACTCTCCCTCCTCCATCCCCTCTCCGACGTACCAGTGGACGAAGGCCCTCTTGGCGTACATCAGGTCAAACTTGTGGTCCAGGCGAGCCCAGGCCTCGGCGATGGCGGTGGTGTTGCTCAGCATGCACAAGGCCCTCTGCACCTTAGCCAGATCTCCTCCGGGAACCGCAGTGGGAGGCTGGTAGTTGATGCCGACCTTAAAGCCTGTGGGACACCAGTCCACAAACTGGATGGTGCGCTTGGTTTTGATGTTGCTGATTGCGGTGTTGACGTCTTTGGGCACCACGTCGCCACGGTACAGCATGCAGCAGGCCATGTACTTGCCATGGCGAGGGTCGCATTTCACCATCTGATTGGCTGGCTCGAAGCAGGCGTTGGTGATCTCAGCCACTGATAGCTGCTCGTGATAGGCCTTCTCTGCTGAGATAACTGGGGCGTAGGTGGCCAGAGGGAAGTGGATACGAGGGTAGGGCACCAAGTTGGTCTGGAACTCCGTCAGGTCCACGTTCAAGGCTCCGTCGAAGCGCAGGGAGGCGGTGATGGAGGAGACGATCTGGCTGATGAGGCGATTCAGGTTGGTGTACGACGGGCGGTCGATGTCCAGGTTCCTGCGGCAGATATCATAGATGGCCTCGTTGTCTACCATGAAGGCGCAGTCGGAGTGCTCCAGGGTGGTGTGGGTGGTCAGGATGGCGTTGTAGGGCTCCACTACAGCTGTGGACACCTGGGGGGCTGGGTAGATGGCGAACTCCAGCTTGGACTTTTTGCCATAGTCGACTGAGAGGCGCTCCATCAGGAGGGAGGTGAAGCCGGAGCCGGTTCCTCCTCCGAAGGAGTGGAAGACCAGGAAACCTTGCAGCCCGGTGCACTGGTCAGCCTGGACGACAGAGGTACAATTTATCATTTAACACACACTTCTTATCAAGAACATACTGCCTGCTGACAGAACAATGCTTCCTTTGTTCTCTTTCATTCAAAATTGTGTTTTTTTCAGTCCCAAGTTCATCCCTTTTCTCACCAGTTTGCGGATTCTGTCCAGTACATTGTCGATGTGCTCCTTTCCGATGGTGTAGTGACCGCGGGCGTAGTTGTTGGCGGCGTCCTCCTTTCCTGAGATCAGCTGCTCGGGGTGGAAGAGCTGGCGGTACGTGCCACTACGAACCTCGTCTGGAGGAGAGAAGAGACGGTAGGATAGCATTTTAATACAGTTTTGATTTGGGGCTATAAATAAAAAAATATTTAAACTGTGCTATTACCTATTTTAATGGATCCACAGCCCTAATTTAGAGTTGCATTTATTACTGTATGTATTATTAATTCAATATAGTTTTTATGCCTGGGAGTGTATCATGGTCTTACAGGGATAAAGTTGTATTGAATTGAAGAAGTCTTGTTTTGTGAACATAAAGTTTGCCCAAGATAGAGTAGTTTATTCAAATAGTTCATTTGAGTGTTTTTACATTTTAAAAGACCAAACTTGTAGTGAAACGTGAGACTTTGAGTTCTGATTGGCTGATTCAAACTGAAGTGGCCAGAAATAAAACTTTACTATCGCTTGAAATGAACTTTGGTCGAAATATAAATTCATATAAATGACAATGACTTCCTAGTTAATATGGGTAATGATCAGCTAACTTAATCTTTATAGATTTATTGTCTCCCAACTCCTTAAATTTGAAGTTACTTTGCCAGAAAACCTCTCATCCAACACCCTCATCTCCTAAACACTAGCTCCCAGGTCAGATGATTCTGATAATTACAACTTCCTCACCGATCACAGTGGGTTCCAGGTCGACGAAGATGGCCCTGGGGACGAACTTCCCCGTGCCGGTCTCGCTGAAAAAGGTTGTGAATGAGTCGTCGTAGCCTGAGGGGGGCCTCTCATTGGGCATTGTGCCGTCTGGCTGGATGGCGTGCTCCAGGCAGTACAGCTCCCAGCAGGTGTTGCCCATCTGGACGCCAGCCTGGCCGATGTGGACAGATATACACTCGCGCTGTGGAGGAGAAAAAAGGAGATTCTGTACTGAATACAATATGATTTAGGGATATTTAATGTTGCTTTTAAACCTGTCTTGACCCGCTGAAAATGACAGTTGAGCGTCCCAAAACAAAAGGGTTGGGTCAGGACTTTCCCACCTCTTTTGCATTATCACATTATTTGCGTCACAACCTGATATTCAAATTTGCAAGTTTGCATCTGCGAACGTTTGCTGAAACCTGTTATTTCCACATATCCTTAGCAAGTGGGATGTGACATGTCAGGTTAGGAGTCACTGATCTAAATAAGCAAGCGGTGGTGATTACCATCTTCTTGTCAGAGTATCTGTTGGGGCCAAAGAGCTTCCACACCCTCCTCAAGTATTTCTAGCTGCTTGTAAAGGATGAGGGCGGAGGGCGGAGGCGATGGTTGTGTTTATGCTGAGGACTCAAACAAGTTTGGTCTTATCGTTTGGGAGGGAAATTAAGCCTGAGGGAGCTCAACGTCGTCTGTCCCGTTTGGTTAATTGGCGCGTCACAAAGAGGTCAAGGGCTACATGCTTGAACTATAGCCACAAGTATGGATACATGCTTGAACTATAGCTAAAACGTATGGACACATGCTTGAACTATAGCTACAAGTATGGACACATGCTTGAACTATAGCTACAAGTATGGATACATGCTTGAACTATAGCTACAAGTATGGATACATGCTTGAACTATAGCTTAAAGTACGGATACATGCTTGAACTATAGCTACAAGTATGGACACATGCTTGAACTATAGCTACAAGTATGGATACATGCTTGAACTATAGCTTAAAGTACGGATACATGCTCGAATTAGAGCTTAAAGTATGGATACATGCTCGAATTAGAGCTTAAAGTACGGATACATGCTCGTAATATAGCTTAAAGTACGGATACATGCTCGAATTAGAGCTTAAAGTATGGATACATGCTCGTAATATAGCTTAAAGTACGGATACATGCTCGAATTAGAGCTTAAAGTACGGATACATGCTCGAAATATAGAGCTTAATGTACGGATACATGCTCGAACTATAGCTTAAAGTACGGATACATGCTCGAACTAGAGCTTAAAGTACGGATACATGCTCGAACTAGAGCTTAAAGTACGGATACATGCTTGTAATAAAGCTTAAAGTACGGATACATGCTTGTAATAAAGCTTAAAGTACGGATACATGCTCGAAATAGAGCTTAAAGTACGGATACATGCTCGAACTATAGCTTAAAGTACGGATACATGCTCGAACTACAGCTTAAAGTATGGATACATGCTCGAACTATAGAGCTTAAAGTATGATGTATGCTTGAAATAGAGCTTAAAATATGGATACATACTCGAACTAGAGCTTAAAGTAAGGGCTAAATGCTTGAAATATAGCTAAGAGTATGGATAAATGCTCAAACTGGAGCTTAAAGTAAGAGCTAAATGCTTGAAATACAGCTTAAAGTAAGGCATAAATGCTTGAAATATAGCTAAGATTAAGGGGTAAAAGCCCCCTGAAGCAGCTCGTGATAAGTATGAAGGAGGAGGAGGAAGAGGAGGGTCACATGGGAGCAGCCCAGTATGGAGATGGCAGCTAGCTCAGCAGCTATTTTGAGTGAAGCCTCACACAGACAGACAGAGACAGACAGAGACAGCCACTAGAGCCTGTTTGGACTGCAGCTCATATCAGACATAATAACTTCAGACAGACAGAGAGCTCCTTTAAAACAACAGCAGTTGGAAAGCTTCTGCTTTTCTCTATAGAGCTGCAACAGGATGTGAGAGAAGTGGGAGTGGTGGTGGTGTGTTGCAACAACATGCCACATTGGCTCTCATGCTCATGTTCTTACCACACGCACACTGCGAAAGTTACACTTCCTCACAAATGGCGGGGAAAAGAGAGAGAGCTTCCTGTATGTGGAAACTACGTCACAGCCTGAACATGGGACAGCAGACACACAGACGAGCATTGTGTTGTCTACAGACATACACTACATTTATTTACTGCTTTAAACTCTAATATTATGTAATCAAATGTAGAATAGCAGCTTTTAAAGGCAGCGTCACGCGCCACACCTTCTCTTTGATGTTGTAGCAAAATGTAGCAATAACAGGAAGTGTTCGAAAAGATACATTTATTGTTTTCAAACACTCCTTGTCTTTGCAAAGGGCGTGAAAACATTACGACACTCTCACTGTTTGCTTTTACGAGGGAACAAAGTCTAAAAAAAGAGGAACTAACTCTTTAGCAACTGTAAAAACACTTTGAGAGGTTTAGTCATCATGTGCCTGACCTCATGTTTTCTCTATAATGCAGCTTGAGGTGTGCAGGAATGCAGCAGCAGCTTATCAGCAGCGATGCGATGGCGGCACAAATAGAAATGTAAAACACACAAGAGGGCCTCTGGAAGCCACATCAGCATTCCCAGAACCAGCCGGGCAGCAAACAAGCACGCCCTCCTCACAGAGAGACATACGCACATATGGAAACTGTTAACCTTCAACTGGAGCTGGAGCTTCATGCCCTTATAAGCTGCTTAAAAATCTCACTTTATGTGCTTTAACGATGCCACAAAGTTATTCTAATAGCAGCAAAGTAGAACAAGTTGAAGCTTGTGATAGATTTTTGGAGAGAAAGTTTCGATGCAACAGGAAAACTCTCATTTTTACAAATTTTCTCCCTTAATACGCACTTAAAAAGTTGCTTTTCTTCTATAATAATAATAATACTCACCATTGTGCTGTTGTGATTGTCGTCTAACGAAGAGAGGTTGAAACTAGCAAGGTCTCTCACAGGACACCTATAATGAGATCTCTGTGAGTGAAGTACTGTCAGGGGGTGACACACACTCTTTTATAACTACTACAGGAGGAAGAGGAGGAGGAGGAGGAGGAAGAGGAGGAGGAGGAGCTGCAGCTTTGTTCTGGTTCAAACCTCACTGAGATATATGGCTTCCTGCTTGGCTTTTTCAGAGTAAAAGCAACGCCAGAGGGCCTCACATGATGTCTGGGTAAAGTTCATCTGCAAAAAAACAAGAGATTAAGTACATTTACTCGAGTACTTTATTCTACTTAATTCTAAGGAACTTGTTCTTAACTTGGAAATGTAGTACTTTTAAAAAAAAAAACACTTTTTACTACATTTATCTGACAATTGGAGATCAAAATTGTATGTACAAAACATATAATCAGATTAAATGCTATGATGCATTATTAAAGATGAAACTAGTATTTACACCTTTTACTTAAGTAAAAGTATAGTGTAAAAGTCCTGCATAATAAATAATACTTAAGTAAAAGTAGGAGTAACTCAGTATAAAAGTCCCTCATACTAAATAATACTTAAGAAGAAGTAGTAATAACATAGTGTAAAAGTCCTGCATACTAAATAATACTTGTGTAAAAGTAATAACATAGTGTAAAAGTCCTGCATACTAAATAATACTGAAGTAAAAGTAGTAATAACATAGTGTAAAAGTCCTGCATACTAAATAATACTGAAGTAAAAGTAGTAATAACATAGTGTAAAAGTCCTGCATACTAAATAATACTGAAGTAAAAGTAGTAATAACATAGTGTAAAAGTCCTGCATACTAAATAATACTGAAGTAAAAGTAGTAATAACATAGTGTAAAAGTCCTGCATACTAAATAATACTGAAGTAAAAGTAGTAATAACATAGTCTAAAAGTCCTGCATACTAAATAATACTTATGTCAAAGTAATAAGTGTAAAAGTCCTGTATACTAAATATTAATTAAGTAATTAGTTCATTCTAAGGTACGTGTTCTTAACTGGAGTATTTAAGAGAGAGGGAAATGTAGTACTTTTTACTGACTTTTCTAAAAAACTACATTTATCTGACAATTGGAGATACAATTTTACGTACAAAACATATGATCAGATTAAAGGCTATGATGCATTATTACAGACGAAACTAGTATTCACACCTTTTACTTAAGTAAAAGTAAAGTGTAAAAGTCCTGCATACTAAATAAGTAAAAGTAATAACAGTGTGTGCATGCTGCCAATTCTCTGGTGCTTGCTGTCATTTCCTTTTTCCTGGGTGTTTTTTTGTTTTTGGTTGGACTGCTGAGTGATTGGAGGGTTATTCAGTTCACCTATTGCTCAGGTGTTGTGCAGGTTGTGGGGGATTGGAGAGCAGCTTGGTGCATTCCCCTCTTGGCCCATCAGGGTGTGACGACAAATACCTTTAAAATGCAGCACTTTTACTTGCAATGGAGTATTTCTACATCATTATATTGCTACTTTTACTTTTGTAAAATATGTAAATACTTCCTCCATCGCTTTACATTTCCACAATAAACAAATAATTCAGGAATAAACTAATTTAAAATAATTTGAAACTTGAAATGATTCTCTTGTTGTAGCTGCTCACCTAAAAGTGTAATATAGTTTACAGCCACTAGATGGAGTCCTTATCATCTTGAATTTATTACCTCTACCATTCCCACACTACTGTTTTCAGTTTACACCATGATGAAGAGGAAATATCCTCCTATAATGTCTTTAACTGCAGAGGACTCTGTGTGGGTCATTTTAAAGGAGCAGGTCACAGGTTTTGTTTCAGTTGATGGATATTCTGCAACAAACCCTTCTCATTTGTGGTCTATTAACATGTTTCATGCCTCAAGACAACTTGTGCAAATCAATAATGCTCAGGCAGTAATAACTTATTTTAAATTTTAATGGGTGGAAGTTTTTCTGACACCTTTATTATGATCTCAAAGGAAATTTGGTTTTAAGACAGGCAACACACTGATGATAATGCACAGTAACAATCAATAGTCAAAGGTTTAAAGACAAAATAAATAAATAAATAAATAAATAAATAAATAAATAAATAAAATATTTCAAAATAAATATACATGTCAACAAAATTAAAATAAACAGGAGCAGATTCAGCCATAAATAGAAACACCATAACCATCCTGTATTTAAAAAAGTGAAAGATTAATTTACTATAATTTATTTATTTATTTATTTATTTTATTTTATTTCATTTTCTATTATTATTACCATTTTATTTAGGAGGTTGTAATCATTTTTCATAAGGAAACAATAAAAAGCATGATTCAAAAAAGATTATGACCAACACTAATACAGAGCCAAATGTATTTCAGTGTATTATAGCATTTACTAAATTATATGTTATATATTTTCCCTTTTTATTGAGCCACAGTCTGATTGTCTCATCCCAACTCTGTCCGGCTGCTATCGAGGGTTTGTTCATACTGTGAGTGAAAATATCCACTTATTTCCTTTAATGTGGTTCACATCTAATTTTTCTCCAATCAGTGTGATCAACAAAAAGCTACATACATGCATATATCACTGTCTGTGTGTTTATGTGTTACTAATGTGAGTCCAGATGTGTGCAACTTACAGCTGCAGCAATGAAGCTTTATGACACTGGGTATTAGGGAAGAAAAGATGCAGCATTTTTGGGAAAACACGTCTCTCAAATTCAGTTTTCAGCCCACATATGTTGTCGTCCACAGTGTTTGTGAACTCCAGCTGTCCATCACTCTTTACAGGAATGCAGAGCTGATCCAGGAGCCTTCAGAGGCCGGAGCTCATCTCACCAGGCCTTCAGCTCTGAATGTAAACCTCCTCATAATCCTCAAACAGTCCTCCAGAGCCTATATAGCCTCATCCCCTCAACCACTCAACTCCTCTTCAAACACTCCCCTAAGCATCTTTTCTTTTTCTTTTTTGGAAAGGAAAGATAGTTTAGCGATAGACGGATAATGGAGGTCTTTTTCAAGTGTTGTGTTTGGGCCTCCACCCCTCGGAGGTCCACAGATTACTTTTCTTTTACATCTTCCTCAGCGGTGAAACTATTTCTCCTGACAGTTTACCAGCTTTTCTTTTTGCACTATTCTTCTTTGCGATGGCTTGAATGTGATGAGAACACTTACAGCTGCAAAAAAAGTCTCAATTTTAAGTCATTTATTTGTAAGAACAAGCAATACATATGCAAAGAACCACACTGGGTCATGCAGATTAAATTTATTGAACATTAAAACTGTAACTGTACATTTTGTTTTGCACAAATCAAATTATGCTTTTAATTTTATTCCTTTTTCTGCAGGGAAACAGGTTGTCCAACACAGCAGACTAACACGTCTAACACGTCTTTGCCCAACACTTAGAGAAACAATATTTCTCAGGAGGTTTCAACACTTCTACATCTAAATGTACAAACAATTACTCACTCCAGCACCTAATATAAATGTGAATGTGAATACAAATGACTGTATTGTATGTTCCAACTATTTATGTGTGAGACTGTAGCATAAGAGTGGAATATTTATCCCTAATTTATAGGTGTAACATTATGCATCATTGTTTAAATTCAGCCAACACTGGAGGCATGCCTAGCCGATGAAATAACTGGACAAATCTTAATATAAAAGTCATGTTTTTAACTTAAAATTTTAGACATTAGTATTATAAATGTGTGCATTTTACACTGAAACTACACTACTACTACACTTGCAACACCAAACAGGAAGAGGGAGCTGCTTGTTTCAGACTAAACTGAAGTAAACAAACTTTTTGTGATGAAGAAGTGAAAAGTTTGATGAAGCAGCAGGTGTTCATTTGGATGAAAACATGGATGTATTTAGAGGATAAAAGGCATAAAAACAGCAGAAATAGCCATGCCACAGGTGTCAGATGGAAGCTGCTTTCTCCAGCATGGTAATTATAACAATATATTAATTAGATAATGTGTAAAATCTTCAATATAGCTCGTTTAAACTTTAAAGTCAGACTTTTATTTCTTTCTAAAGTGGAGTTTTGAAAGGAAAGCACCGAATAAGAGCCATGATTTGCAAAGAAAACAGCCTCCTCCTGACAATGAAATGTTTGCCTGATCACTCTAATGCTTGATAATGCAGCTCACAGGTTCCTCCAGGTGTTCTTATGCATACAGATGTGTGTTTGCTGCCCAGAGCCCCTGAGCCTGCCAGACTGCTCAAATACATCCCCACTACTATCCCAACAGACACACATATTGTATTCACACAGACCAGCTTGAAATAAAACAAATTAGTCAAGAAAACATGGATCAACTGTTTGATCAGAAACAGGTGTATTGCCAATTAAACAAAGTAAGAGAAAAGAATAATACATATGTTTCTACTCAGGATGAATTACACCAGTCTGTCTCTATGTGTCAGCCCTGGGATAGTCTGGTGACCTGTCCAGGATGTACCCGCCTTCGCCCAATGCCAGCTGGGATCAGCTCCAAAAAAGTTGGAATATTACGAGAATAAAGTCGTAATATTACGAGAATAAAGTCATAACTTTGCGAGAAAAAAGTCGTAATATTACGAGAATAAAGTCAATACTTTGCGAGAAAAAAGTCGTAATATTACGAGAATAAAGTCATAACTTTACGAGAAAAAAGTCGTAATATTACAAGAATAAAGTCATAACTTTGCAAGAAAAAAAGTCGTAATATTACGAGAAAAAAGTCAGAAGTTTACGAAAAAAAACGTAAAATATTACGAGAATAAAGTCATAACTTTACGAGAAAAAAGTCGTAATATTACGAGAATAAAGTCATAACTTTGCGAGAAAAAAGTTGTAATATTACGAGAATAAAGTCATAACTTTACGAGAAAAAAGTCGTAATATTACAAGAATAAAGTCATAACTTTGCAAGAAAAAAAGTCGTAATATTACGAGAAAAAAGTCAGAAGTTTACGAAAAAAAACGTAAAATATTACGAGAATAAAGTCATAACTTTATGAGAAAAAAATAAAATAGCACGTAAAATTACTACTTTATAATATTATGACTTTAATCTCGAAATCTCTGATTTATTTTTTTCCCTCAATGTGGCCCTAATACTCCGTCGTACCGTCGTAACATGGACCTACAACAATGATAAATAAAATTGAAAATGAAAACAAAAAAACAGTTATTCATTTCCACAATTTTTTTTAAAAATCCACAGGGAGCCACTGGAGAAGAGCTAAAGAGCCGCAGGTTGCTGACCCCTGAGATAAGCGGTTACAGATAATGGATAGATGGATGAATTACAGCATTTTTAATCAGTCAGTTGATTGAGCCGACATGTATAAAACATCACCAACCAAACTTAATTTAGCATTCCCAGTAGAAATAGTGTAACTAAACAAGCTTGTTGTGGATTCTTCTAATAATGTGATATGTTAAATCCCTTCCTCACAGTATTATAAAGTTAATAAATGAACTCTGGATTGGGGTTAAAACACTGAAGTGGGATATTTCCGATCGCCTGGGATCCTGAAATAATCCAACACAGTGATTCAAGTGTTCAGACGACTGTTAGCTGTTAGCAGAGAAGGATAACTTCAGGTGAAACTGAGAGACTCCCTGAAGGATTTACCTTCAGATATAATCCCTTCCAATTATTGTCTGTTGTTTGGATGACAGAAGATTTAGAGGAAGAGTTGCTAAGTGGACCCTTCATCATCCTGACTACAAAACATCCACTCATTGCTTTGCCTAGACAAAGAGTCAATTCATTTATAAACAGAGATAGTTCATCTCCTAAAAAGCTAATGTTTCTCTTTATTGTAAGCAATTTATTAACTTTTATTCACAATAATTGATCAATTAAATGTTATATGTGCAACAAACTAATTCATAACAACAGCTATTGAAGCATGTGATGGGTAATCTGTAATAATCTGTAATGGATTACATGTTGAAAGTATCCAGGGGTCACTGCCTGTAAATCCCTCTCGATGCTGGCGGTCTCTGGGCTGCTGTTGATAAGGATTAAGTCGTATTGAAGCTGGATGGATGCAGAGATCAAAGTCGGCGGTCAGAGCCTCAGAAAAAACCCCACAAGTCGAGCTCTTGAGATAAAAAATACTTGATGCTCCTGTACGGCCACAACCAATCGGAGGGGCCTTCAGGACCCCCAGAAAACAACCTGCTTCTGGGGCCAGTTGGTGATTCTTTGTGGACTTCTGTGATCAATAATAGTGTCCTTTGTGTACTCCATTTAATAGGATATAGGGGACCAACATTTATCTTTGCATGTAGCACATTAATAATAGACTTGACATATGTGGACACCCGAGATTTACACCCATATGTGAGTAGTGTAACACACTGTATTTATTATTATTATTATTATTATTATTATTATTATTATTATTATTATTATTATTATTATTATTTTCAGTGTTTTTAATGTATTATTATTATTATATTATTATTATTATTATTATTATTATCATTATTATCATTGTTGTTATTATTTTTTTTCAGTGTTTTTAATTTATTTTTATTATTATTATTATTATAGCTATAGTTATAGTTATAGTTATAGTTATAGTTATTATTATTTTCAGTGTTTTTCATTTTTTATTATTATTATTATTATTATTATTATTATTATTATTATTATTTTCAATGTTTTATATTATTTATTTATTATTTTTTATTTATTTATTTTATTTATTTAGCTATCTATTTTTTTTTTTTTTACCGTTGACCCTGTGTTAACCTACATATGACAAATAAAAACTGAGCTGAACTATTTCCTGCTGCTCTAACAGCCTCCACTCTCCTGGTTTCAGGCTTTCCTCCAGATGTTTTGGGACCCGGCTGAAGGGATTTGCTGCCATTCAGCTGCAGGATCATCAGGACTGATGTTAGGTGATGACGTCAGGCTTGCAGTTCATCCCAAAGATGCTGGATGGGTTCGAGGTCAGCGAGGTCAGGGCTCTGTGCAGGTCAGTCAAGTTCTTCCACACCAAACTGGGAAAACCATTTGTGTTTGCACCTGGCTTTTATTTATTCATTTATATGTGAACTAGAAGCTGCAATACCACAGCATTATTTAAAGGGTAACTTCAGTATTTTTCAACCTACTTTCCTATGTTTTTGTGTCTAAATGACTAATAGGAACAACAATTTCTTGACCTCGCAGCTGGTTTAGCGGCTGCCGTCTACATCGTTCTCCATCAATACTGGACCAATTTACAAAACTGTTGTCCCCTTTAGTCACTTAGAACACAACAACATGGGAAAATGGAGTCCAGGTTAATAATAAATAAATAATTTACCCTTTAAGTAAAAGTAAAAAAGCATTAGCATCAAACTTAACCAAAAGAAAATGTAGATATTCAAGTAAAGTACAATTACCTCAACTTGAGTACATTCCACCACTGGTTTTTACTCTGTATATACCTCGTAGTACTCAGTAGTGACCTTACCCCACTTAATGGAGTCTTTTAATATCCATACCTGTAGTATAGTATTGTAGTTGTGCTGTGAACCATGTGATATATTGTATTATTCTCCCTCTCCACCTGTCAATCTCCACCATCATCAGAATAAATTGGACGTTTCTCCGATACCGCCATCGATTGGTTCATATCTCAGCCCGCCACGCCGCCGCATTGAACAGCCTCCACTATTGATCTGCAGGCCTGTTAAAACCTCCACGGGAACATCATCCTATCTCTCTTTTTTTTAAATACATACAAGACCTTTTTTCAAAATCAATTCTCTCTGCCACATAGAAGATGTCACATTGTTGCAGACAAGGAGGAGGACAAATCAGCCGGGATGATTTATAGTGGTTTAATTCCTCACCGCTAATCTGATTATGATTATTCCCGACGTGGATTTTGATTTAAATCACACTCAAAGGCTTTTGCCACATCAAGATGAACATCAGGAGGTCTTAGATGTTATTTTCCACTGTGATCAGCAGCTGTATCTTTACGTATTTCCTCTGTTTTTGACTTTTCTGGGTGAATTCAGGGGAACAGAAACTGACGTCTTTAATGTCAGACGTAACCTCAGGGCTGCAGAAATGTCAGGCAGCCAGCGGCCATAAATAACACACACACACACACACACACACACACTTCTATCCTCATGTCTTGCAAAATGATGTATGAAATCTGTCAGCTGAAAGATGAGAGTTGACCTTTGACCTTGATGCACATGTGCAAATATGTAGATTATGTCCCTTCTTATAGCAGAATTTGTTATATTACTCTCCAAACTTTGCCTTTTTCACATCTTTTAAAAGTAAAAAAAATACAAAACAGCCTCTAATAGCCTAACACCTCACCGTACTGAATACATTTGTCTGTTTGAATTTTAGAAAACAGCTAAGATTTGCAGCATTTCATGCCAAATTAGTCTCTTTCTTACTAATTTGCAACATCATTTGTATGAATATATAATATTGTTTTTCACTATCTTGTATTATTTCATATGCACTCAGGTCTCTCTTGAAAATGAGATCTTAATCTCAATGGGACTAATTACATAAAGGTTATATAATATACTTTAAGGTATTTGTTGTGTAGTTAATCCTTGTATTGGGTTTGGTATCCGAGATACTACAATTAATGTCTTTATGACTTTACATGATCTGAACAGACTATAAAGCTGTTTACAAAACAAATTACATAAATTAAATTCAATTAATTATATGCATTATCCTGAGTATTTCGCTGTACACCCCAATAAAATAACAGTTTTATTTGATTTATTAATAGGAGGTATACCTGTATACTTGACCATCCAGACCACCGTTAGACCCTTGTTTAAACACAACGCTGCAGCAGATGCATCATTTTAAAAGGTGCTTCTAAACCGCAACCAGCATGCAAAGTTACCAATATTTCATTTGAATGTAAAATAATTATTTGTCCTGAAATAGGCATTTTATCTTCGGAAATATAAGTAAAAATTAAATTAAATTGATATTTACGATGAATAACATAATTTTTGAGTCATTGCAAAAATTCTCTTTTTTTTATTTCTCAAAAATAAAATAAAATAAAGAAATGATGTAAAAATAAAAATAAACAGTCCAGCAGCAGAAACGGTAATTTATTTATTAAAACATGGACAATGACAGATTACTCTGAGAACACAACAGACCATGATGGAGTATACTGAATATTATTATTATATGAATCACTATATGACTAATATATGTTATGAAAAACCTAAACATGATGGGAAACACTCGTCTTGTATCAAAACTGTATACAGTATATATATATATATATATATATATATATATGTGTGTGTGTAAATGGTGTAAAATGGGTTGAACATATAATTTACTTACAGTCAATCAGTTTGGCATGACAGGAAAATCACATTGTAAAAATAAGATAAAGTAAATTCAAATTATATTAATTTCTTGCAGACAGTAATAAAATTGGTCCTTTAGATTATCGCATAATCCAGATTTTGCAAAGCAGATCACTTTATATTATGAATAATTACCAGTAAATGATCACAATTCTTTAAATAATTTAGTTTTCATTCTAATTTTTACTTGTTTTGAGGAAAATGTGATTTAACAACTCAATATCAGATTTCAAAATGTCTTTTTATGCAGTGCACAGATGTCAAACTGTCCGGATTAAATCAAAGGAAAAGCGTCCCCATGTGTATTCCCTCATGTCTCTAAAATGGCAACGTGTCGAGGAATAACTTATCTATTATTGCAGGCGGCGGCACCAAATCCTCCAGCTTCAGATAGAAAATCCTCTGCAGACCCTGGATGCACAGGGTGCGAAGTTCACGCAGTTTTTCCAAAAGTCTGGACAAACGGTTCGACCAGCAGTCTGAGAGTCCGTCGGCGTCCTTCAAGCACTTGACGATGTTGTTCTGCAGCTCCTCCACTCTCTTTGGCTCCTTCAGTCCGTGTCGCTCTGCTGGGCCGTAAGTCACATTTCAAACACACATATTAGATAAGAAATAACAAAACATAACAGACAATTTATCATGAAACATTGAAATCAGACAGTTAAAGGCTTTTAATTTGACATAATCTATCTATTTATGTTGAGACTTCAACCATTTATCAGCCCCTCAGCGTTACATGTGGTTCACAGCCAAGAAAAAGTGATTTCTAACCCCTTAAAGATGCATCTTTTTGCATAATTTGATTCAACAGATATGTGAGTTTTGCTCATGTCCATTTTGTGAATTATTTCTTATTTCAAAAGACTATAAATGTGCATAAACAAAAGTGTCTTTGAGCATCTCACCGGTGACCAGAGCGAGGCTGCATATGCAGGAGAAGGTGGACACGTCCAGGTTCATCCTCTGCAGATTGGTGGAGAATTCAACGATGCTGTCGATCCACTCCCCAAAGCCCCGCAGGCACTGGAGCCGGTGCCACGCCGACCCGTCGCAGAAGATCAGCTTCCCTTCCTCCGGGTTGGATCTGAAACAGGACGACAGCTTGAGCTCAGATTGTGGACCCTGTGACAGTGACAAACCCTTCTTCCATAAATTCCCATGTCCTTTTTGGGGGCCTCTCCAGCTGTTAACACATCTTTCATTTGTGCCAAAAGTGCTGGAAAACAAATCCATTCCCAAATCAACAAACATATTTACATGCTGTGGGCAAACTTGGGGTCCAAACTTGCAGAGAAAAGGGAACTATAATGTCAGAAGAAGCATACTTTACCTGTACGACAGCCGTAAAACAAAGAGCTCCAGGAAAGCCGAGTAGAAGAGGAGGTCCTGGTCGTGTTTGGGCAGGGAGGTGAAGCCCGGGATCTTCAGCGCCCAGCCTCGAATGACCTCCATCGATCTGGTCAAGAGTTCATAAAACTGACGCACGTGCTGAGCGTCGTCCCCTTGTGGGCTTCCTGGACTCTCCTTGAACTAGTGAAAGGTCACCAGTGGGGTGAAGATGGTAAAGACCATCAATTGCAGCTCTAATATGCACTTACTTGTGTAAAGCAATGAAACACTGCTTACTTTGAAGTAGTCAAGGCGAGAAGGTGGAGGGTTTGATTCCACGTGCGCCCTGATGAGGGCGCTCAGGAGGGTGCCGACAGGTGAAGACGAGTCCGGATGAGTTTTAGGTTTGGACGGCAGGCGACCTCTTCGACCTTTCAGACCGGCTGTTCTCACCACTGCAGAGCATGAAGAGAAACCTTTAGTTTTACTGCTGAAATCAGTTGAATGTCTGACCCCCAAATGTCAACGTGGTTTTATTGGTTTACCTTCTTTGACCATTCCCACTGTCATGCACTTCTGGAAGCGACAGTATTGGCACCGGTTCCTCCTGCGTTTGTCCACAGGGCAGCTTTTGGCAGCCAAACACACGTATTTGGCGTTTTTTTGTACCGTGCGCTGCATGGAGAGAGAAAAAGATTTAGATATTTTGCAAATTTTAAAACACATTTAGTGACATCAGTTTGAATTTAATACCATAAAAACATCAGTTTTTAAGGGTACTTTGGTTAAGCTGTATATGAAACTCAAAGAGACCTAGATTCTGAATGAATTGTAAATGCTCTGCAAACATCTCCAAATGTAGGACAAGTTAAAACCATAAAACTTCACACAGAAGCATCTTTTTGGACACATTATTTGCTTCACTTTTGCACCAGTTTAAAGGGCTTTAAAGAACAATATTGGTGTCTGTTGAGCCAATATCATGATGTAGAACTGTTCTCAAAAGGTTGATTATATGGCAACAAAGTGGGCTTTCTACATATATATGAGAGGTGATCATGGGGAAGCTTTTAGGAAAGGTCTTTGGAAAATGGTTCAATCTTTTTTTAGTAGCTCCAAGACCCGTTTTTGTTAAGACTAAAGACCTAAATGGTTCTTTTGAAAATTAACAGCAGCACTCTTCTCGCCCCTGTGGGCCATCTGAGGCAGTATAAGGCATTCAGCATGCGGACAGGGCAGTCTGGGTAAATACAGGGTCGTGGCCATTCATAATTTGGAGAATGGCCCCCGGGAATCTCCTTCAGAGAGGAGAGGGGGGAGGTTTTTATTCATGGCACGTTGGTTGGCCATTTTCATACAGGACATTTGTCCCTAAAATGCGTGTGTCAAGAGATCAAAACGTGCATCTGAAGCACAATGTGCCATTTAGGAGGCCAATCAGGGCTCCCAGTGGGACTTTATTACCTGGAGTCTGGGTTTCATTAGGCTTCTCAGAAAAAAAGTGAATATCCTCCTGGGAACCGAGTAAAAAAAAAGTGTTTCAATTACTTTTTTTGTGTGATTTCCTTCCTATTTAGGGTTAAAAGAAAATCTTACAATTTAGGCTTTTTAAACTTTATTTTTCTTTAGTGGACCACAGGACCATTTCAGTGTGAAAAGACTAAAAAAATTAATAGATTATGGCCGTAGAGTGATATTAAACCAAGAATACATTCAACTTGATTAACAAAACCACATGTCATATCACTGGAAAGCCCATGATGTCCTATTTACAATACACCAGAGGTTGATAGAGTAAGTCAAAAGAGTAAAAGGATATGCATGTGGAGAAAATGTCCACTACAGAGGACACATGTCAATGGGCTGGGTCTCAGGAGGATATATCCATTTTGACAAGTCTGGTATTTTCATGACAGCAACAGCAACAACTGTATTAATTCAACTGTTCAGGATACTAAAGATGCAAATATCCAAGTTGAAATTGTGGTTTTTCATGCAGTTGCATTGAGAACAAACCTTGAAGAAACCCTTACATCCCTCGCACTCCGCAGTGCACAGTTAAAGGCTTTTAATTTGAAATAATCGTGATTTCTAACCCCTTAAAGCTGCATCTTTTTGCATAATTTGATTTGACAGATATGTAAGTTTTTCAAAAGACTATATGTGTGCATAAACAAAAGTGTATTTGATGCAAATATCCAAGTTGAAATCGTGGTTTTGCATGCAGTTGCATTGAGAACCCAGCCAAGAAAAAGTGATTTCTAACCCCTTAAAGCTGCATCTTTTTGCATAATTTGATTGGACAGATATGTGAGTTTTGCACATGACCATATTGTTAATCATTTCTTATTTCAAAAGACTATAAATGTGCATGAAGAAAAGTGTCTTTGATGCAAATATCCAAGTGTAAATCGTGGTTTTGCATGCAGTTGCATTGAGATTGAAAACAAACCTTGAAGAAGCCCTTGCAGCCCTCGCAGGTGCGTACTCCGTAGTGCTGACAGGCTGCGTTATCTCCGCACACCGCGCACAGACCCTCCGAGCTCTGCAGAGCTCCGCGGCTGCTGGGAGCGCAAGAAGAAGTCTGGTAGTCCATGAAGTGGTGGCCGTGGTGGGCGAACTGGAGAGGATGAGGAAATCTGGATAGGGTGTTTTTCCTGTGCGCTGCAGCCAAATAGTCTTGTCGGAAACTGTACAAAGAGCTGGAATCCTCCCATATGTGTGCAGGTGGAGTTTGAAAGTTGGATGGTGATGGAGAGTAATAATAAACTGAGCCCAGCTCGTCGGATTGGTGCATGTTGGGTTGGTACCTTGGACACCCGTGCGCATCCTCCACCTTTACGCACGAGAGCTCACCTTGCACGGGCATTTGGAAGAGACATGGAGGCTTCACGTCGTACCCAGAGTCACCCAAAGGACCAAAACTACTGGGACCAGATGTTGCATGGGAGATTTCACTGTTGGTGAGCTCCATGCTGAACTTGACAAACTCCGGAGTGAGGAAGTCTCCAGCGGAGCTCTGAGAGGCCATGCTGGCTCCTTGTGGAGAGGAGCCGCACTGGGTCTGCACGCACGGCATGGCAACCTGCAAACATGGACATAATGCAAGTCAGTACAAAGTTGTTGTTTTTTTATTTGTATTTTTATTTTTATTATTGTGTTATAAAGTGCAAGTAAGTAAATAAGTGTATAAAATGCAGTCAGTACAAAGTTCTTTTTTTAAATTGTATTATTATTATTATTTATTTTTTTAAATTTTATTATTATTATTATTATTATTATTATTATTTATTGTGTTATAAAGTGCAAGTAAGTAAATAAGTGTATAAAATGCATTCAGTCCAAAGTTATTTTTTATTTTTTTATTGTGTATTTTTATTTTTTTTATTGTGTTAAATAAAGAGGGAGAGAAGTGACACCAGCTGTCGTTTTTCTCTATACATTTCAGCACAGGAGGCATGGTAGAAAATATAAAGCCTATAACATATACTGACATTTTCTTTAGTATTTCTTACTCTAAACATGTGTTTTAAGATGTAAAATGATGCTCCTCAATCAACCACAGATTAAAGAGCCGCTGTTGAAGATGATCCTGATCTTTTTTTCTTTTTTTTTTATTGTGTTATAAAGTGATTACATAACAAATGAAGACATATATAACAAAAGAACAAAATATATTATACAGAGAAAGACAAATGGTAATTTTGTAATGGGTTATATATGAATAATTGTGATGTGTTTTGTTTTTTGTCTGTTTGGTCTTACTTGTCTGTCTGTCTATGGTAACAGTATGTCTATTGCATGTGTACTTTTTCTCAAACTGAGCGGATGCAAAATGAATTTCAGTGCAAACTGACAATAAAGTTGTATCTTATTATTTTATTATTATTTTTTTAATGGTCCAATTAAGAATTAAGACTATTCTAAATCATACTTAAACATCTTTTGCAGTATAGAACAACATCATAGAGAACAGTCTTTATTATTACCTTAAGGCTTTAGTTGTCTTATTTTCCAGAGGAGGTTATTTCCAGCTACTTTGCCTGAAACAAACAACATCAGAGCATCACTTGCAAGCTTTACACTGACATGCATCATCTTCATAAATTAGTAAGACTATATTTTACCTCAGACCTCCATGCAGTGCAGGAGGACAGTGACAAGTAATCCCATCTGTGCTGTAGTGTCTCTTGCAGATCTGTTAAAGCTCTATGGTCCACTCTCTGTCTGGAGAGCAAAGGAAGCGACTGTTCTCTTCTCCCACTCTTGGCTTCTTGCAGACTGGCTGGCAGTGACACCGACAATGTGCTTTTGTTTACGTGGTGCACGCCCTTGTGCCAAACCCTATTACGCACGAGCCACAGAGGGGTGGGTGGGGTGTGTGTCTCTGGTGTGGGCACAGAAAGTGCATGTAATTCGGAAATAATGCTTGCACTTTCTTGCAGTTTGCACCATAGGCCTATATAAGGACATTTACCCTGAATAAAAAGAAGTTTATTCAAGTGTGCTGCAAGAAAAAGTCTAAGTGTACTTGGCTTATACTGACAAGTATGCAGAACAGTCGAAGTATACTTGGCTTATACTGACAAGTATGCAGAACAGTCGAAGTATACTTGGCTTATACTGACAAGTATGCAGAACAGTCGAAGTATACATGGCTTATACTGACAAGTATGCAGATCAGTCGAAGTATACATGGTTTATACTGATAAGTATGCAGAACAGTCAAAGTATACATGGTTTATACTGACAAGTATGCAGAACAGTCGAAGTATATATGGTTTATACTGACAAGTATGCAGAACAGTCTACTTGGCTTATATTTGTCAGAGCATTTTGGCAAATTTTTCTTTGGCGCTACTTACATAATCAGCTGTGCTGCTCATCCCACAAATGCATGATTCTTACAAGTTGGACATCATTGTGAAGGTAAATAAACAGGCTTTCCAACAATGTAAAATACAATGCCAATTAGCATTGTAACAACAGAGAAATAATCCACCAAACACAAGTTTCCAAACTTTTTTTTCCCAGTTTATTTTCTACTATGCCTCCTGTGCTGAAATGTATAGAGAAAACGACAGCTGGTGTCACTTGTCTCCCTCTTTATTATTATCCTGAAGGAGGAGGAGGATGGAGACTAGTGTTGTGCAATATGCCCCTCTCTTTACGTCACCACCTTTGCACCGCCTCCTCTCGAACGCTATTGGTTGAGAGTCTCCGAGCGCTGCGTTCTGATTGGCTCTCCTGACTGTCGCTCTGACGCCGCTCTGCTTCCTGGTTATAGCTGTCAAACATACAAGCTACTGGTTTTGGATAACAACCGATGTCTCCGCCTTGCATCGCCCGGAGCGAGATTTAATCAGCCACAAAACAAGAAATCCTGTAAGTGGGAATGTCTATTATATCACTGAGTGTTATTCGGCTTTTTAAAAATATGTCTAATATATTTATTTTTTGGCGTAGAGCCAAAACACACAGCAGAATCTGCTAGTTTTTACATGCTAGTGACTGTATGACCATGAAGGGATCACCTCTTCTCCACAGCTGCTCCACCCAAGGACATGCCTATTTAATGTGTTTATTGTGGTCATTTTTAAGCCGAATAACACATATTAGTCCTTTCTTCCTGTTGAAGTGTATAACAGGTGTTTTTTTTACCCTATTTAACCTCTCCACATACATATTCCCTTAAATATAGCAAAAAGTGAATGGAGTTCTGCATGTGTGTGTTTAATAAGCAGCACAGGAAGCCCCTTCTTCTTCTGCTGACTCATTATGAGTGTGCAGGCTGATGTAAGTCATCACGAGGAGTAACATTTTTGGGGTATGTCACTCATTTATTCAGCTTTAAAGGTCCCATATTATAAAAAAGTGAGATTTTCTTATTATAAAGCAGGCTTAAGTCCTATATAAATACTGTGAAAGTATCGAAACACTCAATCCACAGGGAAATACACACAGCCCGTATTCAGAAACTCGTTTGAAACAAGCTGTCAGGATTTCTGCCCGTTCGTGATGTCACGAATATACAATATTTAGACCCTTTACACAATTTTTTACGTAAACATTCTAAATGTATCCCAGTTTATTTCCTGGTTGCAGTGTATGTGAATGTCATCAGCTGACAGGAAGTACACATGGACCCCAGCTGTTGCCTAGCAATGCAATTCTGTTGCAATTCCGTTGCAATTCTGTCAAAATGCGCTAAAACGGAGCGTTTCAGACAGAGGGTAAAATACAGGTATATTCAGGCAGACAGCATGAGGAAAATAAAGTTTTTTTTTTAACATTACAGCATGTAAACATGTTCTAGTAGAAACACAAAATACAACTATGAACCTGAAAATTAGCATAACATGGGACCTTTAACAGTTTTGTGGTCCAGCTGGCTAAACTAACCACCATCATTAAGTTCCAGTCAAAAAAATGCTCCTCAGGGCTAATTATTGTCATGTTTGGCCTTTTATGTGCTCCAGTAATGAGCAGCATGTGAAGAGGGTGCGAAAGCCACAGAGGAGGTTTTGATTATAAAATGCCTGCACACTGGATGGATTGATAATATATGACTTTGAAAAAGATTTCATTCATTTATGGCTGCACAGTATATCAATATTATATCAATATTGTCATATGAGACTAGGACGACGGTCTGCAGGACAGATAATAATGCACTTTCATAGACTAAGCTACAGTTGTTACCCTGCACTATACTCAGTTTTAACAGTTTTCTTCATTTCCTTGTATTTTTATATCTGGTATATTTTTTTTGTGCTTTGTACTTTGCACTACGAACTTTTTTAATGCCTTTTTACTAACATGTTTTGCACTATGGAACTGTGATGCTGGAAGCTGGAATTTCCCTCGGGATCAATAAAGTTACTATCTATCTATCTATATGAGACTAGATATCGTCTTAGATTTTGGATATCGTAATAAGTGTTGTCTTTTTCTGGTTTTAAAGGCGGCATTACTGTTCTATTACTTGCCATTACCCACTTGGTCATTATATCAACATTACTGATGATTATTTATTTAAATATTTATGTAAATATTTTGTGAAAGCACCAATAGTCAAACCTACAAATCAGTACAATAAATAGAAATAAAGGAGTAAATAACATGTAAATTATGTATATAATGCACAAGTATAAACACAATATATAAGTAAGTAAAAAAATGAGAATTAAATAAGAGTATTTCTTGAAATGTGAAGTATAAATGCAGTATAATTGGCAGTATAGAGTATGTACAGTTGAATTATTTCCCACATTATTGTGTAGTTGAGTTAAGTCAATATTGTGTAAAGCAGCTGTCTCAATGTTGATATTGAGGTATTTACATAAGTAAAGAAGAAGTAAACATGCCAGTTGTCTGTAGTTGGTTGTCCTGACACATTGTGGTACTAATAACGCTCTGAGGTTTAATATTTAACCCTGACAGAGCAGGATCTTTCATATTACTAGACGATATTTAGTATTTTTAAGATCTAATTTAGCTTTTTATTCTCGTCAGGTTAGAACAGCAATTGAAAAAGCATCACAACAAATTCCCTTTGTCGTAATTATACTCAGTAAGGGCTATGATTAGGCTTCATATTCCAGTCATAGCTTTAGCATCTAACACATGCATCTGTGGTAAGATAGATTGCACAGCTTCAGTTCTGTGGAGAAGCTTTCACACCGTCTTAATAACTGTTATTAAAAGAAGATAATTCGGCGTGATGCTTCTGTGGCTTTTTAAGGTCACACTTTGTCTATTTCGTGCTAATACTTCATGATACTTTCAGGCGGTGGCAGTAACAATATATCACTGATTTGTGGTGCTGATATTGGCTAAATGCTACTTACAATAGATCACTTGTTGCTCCAAACTCATGACTGACATTTGTGCCATCTGTAGCTGTGTTTTATTAAAATGCATCAGAATCTGTTTCAGCGTATGCCGCTCCCTGGAAACCTTTATTCAAAGTGCGTTACGGCGGGAATACAAATACTTATTTGGGGGTCTGACCCTGGAGGGCATTGAAGGCCTCATCCTGCTAGCGCTGGTGTCATGTTCTGCTCCTTTTGGTACACAGGCTCATTATGTAAACAGTATCTGAGCAGTTGCTTAATACTGAACTGCAAATGTATTGTGTATTAATTTAAATGTCTATTTTAAGTTAGATAATGCTGCAGAGTTTCTTCGCTGTGTGCTGTTTTTTCTGATGTTTTCCTTGATATTAGATGAGTGATTTGCTGCATTTGGCACTTTGAAACTTCTTCAATTAGTACATATTAAATTACTACTAGAAAATCTGCAGATCATAACATTTAACAAACATGCCTTAATCTAAATAATCACCAAAATAATTGCCAATTAATTTTCTGTCAATCGGCTAATCAATTAATCTGAATATCACCTTGTAGTACTTTATCTTACTATTAATTTGCATGCATTGCACAGGACAGTTACTTATCAAGATGTATAGTGAATGAAATGTGTTAATGCTGCATAGTCGGACAAACATAATGATTTTGCAAAAGGTGCCGCTAACAATCATCTTCATTATTGATTAATATGTCAATTATCTTTAATTTATTTTTTATAACGAATCAATTTGTCTGATCATGTGGGGTTTTAAATGTCAAAAATAATCACGGAGCAAATGTGGTGTCCTCAAAATGCTTATTAAGCACAATTAAAGGGAACAGGAGGTACAGGAAACATTTTATCATTGATTATGTAATGAGCAATTACCTTTCATAAGTCCCTTTTCCAAGCAAAACTGCCAAATATTTGATGGTTCCAGCTTCTCAAATGTGATAATTTTCTGCTATTTCTTTATTTAATATCATTGTAATCTGAATACTTTTAGTATTTGGACTGTTGGACAGAAAAAACAAGACATTTGAAGACGTCACCTTTTAATTTAATGGCCAATTTTCACTTTTTTTTCTGACATTTTATAGCACAAATGATTAATTGGGGAAATAATTGGCAGTTCTTTCTCAGAGGAGTGAAAATTTGTTGTTATGTGGTTATGTGGTGTAACAGGTGACATAATAAACACAGCATTCCTCTGCCTCTCCTCGCCTTCTTTACCTGAACTTCAGGCCTGACTCGAAGCTTTTTGGATCCTCCCACTCGCGTGCCTCCCTCACCTGTCATGTAAGAGCCTAATAACCTGCTGTCCCTGCTGTGTCTCCTCACTGCACTTTACTTCTGCTCCCACAGGGACGATGGCGTTCAGGAAGGCTCTGAAAGGGACGGTGATCATAGGCGGCGGGGTCGCCTCAGTGTTTGGCCTGTCGCAGCTGCTCGAGTACAGGAAGACGCAGGTAGGCTGGTGAAAGGTGTCACCTGTGTGCTGCTAGAGACGCTCCATTACATGTCTGCTGGTGCATGAGTACAAGTTGCAACAATTCCAGTTTTGCAGGATTTGACTGAACGCAAATATCTTAAGTTTTTGCTTCTTATTGTCAGTGTTGTACATGCTGCTTACTTTTACACTCTGCCAGGTGTAAAATTAAAGAATAAACTTAAATACTTGAATGTTTTGGGCATGACTACAGTACGATATTGTGAATCTGTTGGCCTGAAACAAGTCGGCCCAGCAGGGAGGGATTGCCTTTCAAGGCATGTCCTATCTGGCTGCTGGAATGTGCTCGCTGTCAACTTCAAGGTCTTTTTTTCTTGGTTTTATTGGATGATTTCCAGCTGCTGTGCAGGAAGGATCAAGGCATCAATCCACTTGCAAGCATGCCGGTGTTGCACTGAAATCGGTGACCACAGAGGAGCCAGCAACACATGAGGTCACCATTTCTGAAGGCTGTCGTCAGGAAATGTGACACTGCTTGCGGTCACAGATTTCGATGTAACACCGGCACTGGATCCCGAAAAAAAATTATCAGATTTTCTTTCTGTTTACATTGTTGTAAAAACACTCAAGGAACTAACCACCTCAGGTTGTTTTTCTTCCACTTCCTGGTCCAATAAAATGTACTTTTAATTGGGTTTTTTTATTGAGGACAGCTTATTCTATGAGTCCTAGGAGGTATTTTACTATTTGGCTCTTCAAAATAAACTAATAAAGTCAAGTACTGCCACCTGAGTTTTTCTGAAAAGGGAAATAAGTTTGTTTAACTTCCTGCTGAGAGTTACATGAGAAGATCGATACCATTCTCTATCTGGAGATTGGTATCAATCGTCTCATGTAACTCTCGGCAACAAGGCAAAAAAGTGTATTTCTCCAAAATGTTTAACTTTAATCTGAGTGGGGATGTAGTTTCTCTTAGTGGTGGTTGCCATGGCAACACACATCACCTAGCTCATAGCCAAATTAATTTATTTTGAAGCAGTTTCTTTAATAGAGAAAAACTGCATTGTGAACCCTGAGGATGCCTAAACTCACTTTAAGAAACACCAGATAATTGTGCTTATTTGATAACATATACAGTAAATTAAGATTTAAATGAATTTATTTAATCCATTTGATATATTCTGATATAAGTTTTGTGTTATATCCCCAAACTCTTATTCTTAAATAGCCGGTTAGCTGCTTGACAATGTAGACGGACAACATGCTTAAATTTGAGGAATGATGAACATGCAGTTTCTCAGAGAACAACAAGGAGAAGTTTGTCCCTCGTGACTGGTGACACTGGGAGCACTACTGTTCAGTTTGTGTCTTAGTGTCAAGCCTCGACACTCAGCCACTGATCGGCTCCATGAACGCATACAGTATCTAACCGCCAAGCTTCATTTGAGATGGACGAGCAGCTGTGTTTCCCCTGACCGCTGACCTGACGTAGGGCTATTTTAGCCACCACATACCAGCCTTTATTTGACTGTGCAACCTAATGTGAACTCTGTTGTTTTGTGTCCTGTCGCGATAATGTCTTCGCTTGCCCACCGTCGTCCTCCCAACCAAGCATGGATTGGTAAGCAAGAAGTCGACCCTGATGAAATATAATTATTTTTGACAATAGTTTGTAATCATGCATGCCTCTAATCCCAGTAATTGCAATGCTGATGAGATGAATGTCCGTCTTGTCTCCTTTAGCAAGGGCATATGGCTTGGAGAAGTTTTCAAGACAGCGGCCGATTGGCTATTAGCATGGGCCTTGCTGTGCCATTCAATGACTTAGCTTGATTACGGGGGCACGCTGGCGCTTAATTCTACGGCGGTGTTTGTCTGTATGCATCATCAAAAATAGACAATGATTATATCATCGTCTCGTTGCCGGTCGCAGACCTAAATTACAAACGCCTGCCGCTATTTGCAAGTCAAATGCCACGTTTGCTTGATGCAATCATTTAGCATGAACTGCTAAATAGAGAAATGAATGAATATTTCATTAGAAGTGAAATCCTCATATCAGAGCGGAGCTGTGTTTTTTTCTTTTTGTGATTATTTCTTTATATTCTTTATTTTGCTAATCAAGCAGTGGATGTACGTGATGTTGAAAGATTGTGATTTTTTATTTTCTTGGTTTTGCAAAGCATGTTGCAGCTGATAGAAACCCTCTGCAAACTTTCATTTGCTGCTAACCACATCCATAATACATATATTTATATATACTGTATGATCTTTAGCAACACTTCACTTGACGCTAAAGGTGAAAATGAGACATCATGAGCACTTTATAATCTCACTTTCACTACAAACAATAGCTTTGATCTGAGATTAAAAGCTCATTCTTGCTTGGGCGAAGAAGGGGTTTATTTCACATGTAATAAAGGCACTTCTAGGCTTCCGTACATACATTATATTCCATCCATTACGACACAATAATGCATATTATGAGCACAGTACAGTAATCTCATTACACAGTCAAATCCATAATGTATTAAAATGATTGCAAGTCATTATGCATTATATCACATGCAATTTTATGAGGTGATTATAATGCAAGAATAAAGCATAAACACATTACAGTGTGCTTATGATGTTTCACAATGCACCTAGAGGAAAGTGTTGCTATATTCTGTATTGCTTTAAAGACCTTAACATAGAGTTTGAATAGAAATTAACATAGGAATGTGTAGTTTTGCATGTGTAGGGAAGTGGTGAGATGTATTATTCTCATTGTACGTGTGCTGCTGTATGTATCTGTGTCACATCCAGGCTCGGTTAGCCCACGTGGCAGCAGAGGCAGAGCTGAGGGTTCCCTTCGCCGACGAGTTCCCCGGTCGGCAGGCCCAGCTCGCGGCGCTGCAGGACACCGAGGAGTTTGACGTCCTGGTTGTGGGAGGAGGAGCCACGGGAGCAGGATGTGCCTTAGACGCTGTCACGCGCAGTGAGTAAAGCTTTCAAGTGCATCACTCTCCCGGGATGTAACGGCTCTTTAAGTGTCCTTATTATTGAAGGAGGGAGACGCCTTGCAGGCTGGCACAACAGTTTATAATGGTCTCTCTGCAGTATGACAGCTGCTATTGTGGGCACTAAAGCTTAACTGTAATTTACTGTAAATACACCGAAGGAACATATATCAGTGCTGTGGTGATATATAGCCCCTCTCCCCTTGTATCCCCTTCACTTGTACAGTTTCATTTGTTATTATCTTGTAAAAAGCGTCTGTTCAAATTCAGTTTTCAGCAGAATAATGTCATGATGATTCATACGTAGCGTTCTGCAAGTTTTCTCACAGTGAAACTAAATGTAATCAATGCATAGCATAGACATATTGATAGCAAACTCTTCAGGTATATCCACATATCCTTTGTCATTTCTTCCCAGACCTCAAGACTGCCCTCGTAGAGAGAGACGATTTCTCTTCGGGGACAAGCAGTCGGAGCACCAAGCTGATCCACGGTGGAGTCCGCTACCTCCAGAAGGCCATCATGAAGTTAGACTACGAACAGGTTCCTCTTCCTCCTCTTTATTTTTCATCGTCACCTCATTTTGTTGCTCTTCTTTGTCATCAACTTCCTGTTTCTTTTATTATCTGAACAGTACATGATGGTGAAAGAGGCCCTCCATGAGCGAGCCAACCTCCTGGAGATCGCACCTCACCTATCTGCACCGCTACCCATCATGCTTCCTGTTTACAAGTAGGACTCATACAATACAATAAATGCACAAGACGTGTGCATGACGTCAAATTAACTTTAATCACTGTGTTCTTTTCCAAGATGGTGGCAGTTGCCTTACTACTGGGTGGGGATCAAGATGTACGACTTGGTGGCGGGGAGCGAGAACCTGAAGAGCAGCTACGTCCTCAGTAAGACCAAGGCCTTGGAGCATTTCCCCATGCTGAAGAAGGACAAGCTGGTGGGCGCCATCGTCTACTACGACGGTGAGTCACAGCTCCATCATGCTTCGCCTCATGCCTGCAGAGGCCTCTCTGCTTCGCTTTAAATGGGATATTTTCACGTGGACACTGGTATGTATGTGTTGACAGTAAGCTTCGCCTGTTGATTCATTACTCAACTTTTTGTCTTCTGTAAACACGGACAGAGCAGCTGAGTCAGTCTCGTTGCCCTTTTCCACCGTTTTCCTTCTAGTTCCTTTCCAATAGTAATGAATCTGATCAGTTAGCTGATGGAAATGAGAATGAAATAACACTGTGATTTGAAGTACAGCTCTGTAAGTGATACTTAAAAAACCTGACAGTAGACTGTCAGTAACTGTCATGCCTCAGGGCCCCGCAAAGACATATCTAAGGCTAAGGCATGTAGTGACTCTGCTAGAGGGGTGAAAGCAGGTAGCTGTGTTTCTCCTTCTCACCAGAAATGTGGACCTTTCTTTGGGGTATGCATATCTGCAAACTGGTTTGTGTAAAACGCACAGAGCTGACTGCAAACAGGCAAAAAAAAAGAATATTTTGTGCATGTAAACGTAGTCACTGATAACTACAACAACAACAGCAATGAGCACTTAGCGTGTTAAACGATGCAACACTAAAAAAGAAAAGGATTTCTAAATTTTTCAAGGAAATGGTTCTGAATAAACTGTAATATTGTTGAAATAGTGCAGAAATGAAGCCAAACAGAAGATTAAAACAGGCCTCAGATGTAGATCTCGCCCCGTGGCCTTCACATCTCCACTGGTGCCTAACAAATGTGTTGACAGGACGCCCTCTCCTCCCTGCGGCGGTAAAGGCTCCCTGGATGGTTACAGAGGAGAACCAAACATATTGAGTGTCTACTGTCTATATCTGATGCTACTTAAAGAGGCTTTTCACGTCTCTTATTTATGGTATTCAACAGCTAAACAAAATGAAATATCCATCAAAATCTGAGCAATTAATAGCAATAAAATAAGGATGCAACAAAATAAATTATCTGCAGTTTTAGTAATGTGACTCCTGGTTGAATATTAGTTGTTTTTATGAAAGAAAAACACAACAAATTCAATATTTTGGAAGCATTTTGAGAGCTTAATTACGGTGCACACTAAATATGAAGTTAAAACCAAAAGCCTTTTCCCTCTCTAAATGTAAAATATGAGTGGCCAGATGTAACTGGGTTTACTGCAGGCTGGGGAAAGGGAAGAGCATTTTCTTGGTGCAAAGCAGCATATGTTTGATTTCCACCCCTCACCCTCCCCCGCCACTGCCGCCATCATCTGCTCTGAGGGAGGGGGGGACGGGGCCGGGATGGTGGAGGGGTGGGGCGTCTTTTCTCCAATTATGCCGTCTGGAACAATCACGCCGGTGACATTTCGAAATCTGACCTTCTCTCCCGGCGGTGTAGAGCGCAGAGGAGCGTCGTAGACGGTCGGACCGGCTGAGCAGCAGCTTTTTCTCCCGCTGTCGTGGTTACTGCTGCTCCTGCTGCCACCAACTACAGCACACGCTCTTTTATTCTGCAGTAAATAATGCTCTTATTCTGAATTGGCTGGGTGGTATGATTGTTTATATATGGCCTCAGTGTGTTAATGCTGCTCTAGGTACAACAGACATGTCTCTTCTTACAAAAACACTAATAACGTACAGAAGTCCGTAGACAAAACAGAGCATTTAGGGTCATCAATGATCACTTCCTCTTATTTTAAACCACCTTAATTTCTGTTGTTACAGCTCCTGACACGAGTCAACATTTAAATTTACATTTTGTCACTGCCACTTTGCACATTGAAAGAGGTGTCTGGCCTTAAATGTCAGATAAATACAGTATACATAAAATAAGTATATTATTACTTCCCATGTAAATCAGTCTCCCCCTTCCCTCCCTCAGGGCAACACAACGACGCCCGTATGAACCTGGCCATCGCCCTCAGTTCCGCCCGCTACGGCGCTGCCATCGCCAACTACACCGAGGTGGTCCGCCTGCTGAAGACAAACGACCCGCAGACGGGCAAGGAGAAGGTGTGTGGCGCCCGCTGCAGGGACGTCATCACAGGTGAGGCACGCAAGTGTTGTCTCTGCGTGGTTTAAGTCTCACTGGAGCTATCAGCACGTGTTCAGGGTTCTGACATATTATATTGACATTATATATGTACATTATCTCAAAGCAGCAGCATCCTGTTTCAATAAAAAATAAAAAAAACGGCTCTTATCTTCTGTCTTTTTAATACCACGGGTGTTTCTCCATCACTCTCCCCTCACAGGAAAGGAGTTTGACGTGAAGGCCAAGTGTGTCATCAACGCCACGGGCCCGTTCACAGACACCCTGAGGAAAATGGACAACCAGGAAACCCCAAACATCTGCCAACCCAGCGCTGGTGTTCACATCGTCATCCCCGGTTACTACAGGTAACGACATAATCACACATCATACACTTTTAAAATAGTTCTTTTTATTCAAGTGGTGGTTTTATTGGTATTTCAAAGGCATACAGTTGTACATATTTAATCCTCAGTGTTTTCTCATTCTTACGTGTAAATACTAGACCATTATGTGACCTATACTTACATACATAGGACAATCTTCTCCTGTTAAGATACAGCGGAGCAATAGAGTGGTTCTGTTGAAGTCGGGGGTTTTAAAGTTCAGCGAAGCTTATTGAGCGAAACCCGAGGGAGCGCGAGCCCTTTGAGCGGCGCCAGAAATGCCAACCACCTAATTCTCTTCTTCTCTCGTCCTCCTCCTGCCGCTATCTGCGCTCTCCTTCCCCTCCTCTCCTTCTTCTTCAACACTTCCTCCTCCTACATTAAAGATAACAAATGCTACTTCGGGCGGCCGTGGCTCAGAGGGTAGAGCAGGTTGACCACCAATTCATGGTTCGATCCCAGGCTGCTCCGGTCCTTGAGCAAGACACTTAACCCCAAATTGCTCCCGAATTGCTCCATCGGTGTGTGAATGAGTATTTAGATTAGATACTGATGGGCATAGTTGGCCCCTTAGCATCCTCTGACATCAGTGTGTGAATGCTGACATGTAGTGTAAAGCGCTTTCAGTGGTCGGAAGACTAGAAAAGCGCTGTATAAATGCAAGTCCATTTACCATTTTCCTGTATTTTCAGCCCTGACAACATGGGTCTGCTCGATCCGGCGACAAGTGACGGGCGTGTCATCTTCTTCCTGCCCTGGGAGAAGATGACCATCGCCGGGACGACCGACACGCCCACTAATGTGACGGCCCACCCCATCCCGGGGGAGAACGACATCAACTTCATCCTGAGAGAGATCCGAAACTACCTCAGCCCTGACGTAGAAGGTACGGGGAGTCTTCTCTTGGCCTTTTTTGAGCAGCATAGAGGGTTTTCTTTAAGAGTCTAAGTAAGAAAACCTCATTCAGATTCGATGATGCAAATAACGAAGAATACAGCATTGGAATAGAGCCTTTCTCAACATGTTCGTGTGTGTAGATCAGGGCTGAGCTTTCTGTTGTTGTTGATTTCTTGAGTTCCTTGTCCTTGAGAGATAAGGCATCGAGTCTGCAGAGTGGGAGAATCCTACATGCTCTTTTTGTACACCATATGGCCTTCTCTATTCCTTCCCTTTACAACCTTGAACCATCAGAGACCCTTGCAGCTGGTTTCACATAAACAAGACTCAAATCTTGGTTGAACTGTAACTGTGTTTGTGTCGTCTCCCGCAGTGCGCCGCGGAGACGTGCTGGCGGCGTGGAGCGGCATCCGTCCCCTGGTGACCGACCCCAACTCCAAAGACACTCAGTCCATCTGCAGAAACCACATCGTCAGCATCAGCGAGAGCGGAATGGTCACCATCGCTGGTCAGTTTCTGGATCATCTGGTGAAATCACCTCACCAACATACTGCTGTGTATTGAGGTGAATATGTTTGTGTGTCCAGGTGGGAAGTGGACGACCTACAGGTCGATGGCTGAGGAGACTCTGGACGCAGCCGTCAAAGCTCACAGCCTGTCAGCTGAGCCCTGCAAGACCGTCGGTCTGATGCTGGAGGGCGCCAAGGGCTGGACGCCGACGCTCTACATCCGCCTGGTGCAGGACTACGGACTGGAGAACGAGGTACAACACATGCACACTTTATCAGCAGCATTAGGATGCAATAGCACGCAATACTTCTGTACTTTTACGGAGTATCTCTACACTGTGGTACTGCTACTTTAAGTTTTTAAGTAAATGATGTGAACACTTCTTCAGTGTGACAACAAGCTGCCATGTACCACCACAAATTGTCTTTTTTTTATGTTTCTCTGTGAGCTGTAGAGATGTATTTCCCCCAAATGTTGAACTCCTTCTTAAAGCTCTGCCTCCAACAACAGTTTGACTTCCTGAAACATTTCCAGGCTGCCGAGGCGTAGCAGAGAGTAGACCTTTAACTACGTACAGACCCAAACAAAGACACATTCACTGTCCTCTCCTCCAGCAGCAGTGGAGTTGACATTAAAGCCGCCGCTGTAACAACGCTGACATTTCTACTACACAAAAGACTGGACACGCGTTGAAATGCACTGTACGATTTATCAATGGCATTAAGTAAGGGCACATTGATTTACATCAGCTACACGCCATCTTTCCAATAATTAGGCTGTGCGTTTTCATTAAATTCGATAGAACATTGTTTCATGAAGAAAAAGTACTCGTACAGTACACTTACTCCTCATTAGAGGCGTTCTGCAGCCGCTCCGCTGTTCTCTGGAATATTCCTAAAAGGTCACTGTTGGTATTTGGACAGCGTTTGACCTTTCACATGATCGGCAAGCCAACGATCTGAATAGCAAATAGCCCTCTTGTGTTCGGTAAACATGTGACACCTCATTGACAAAGTGGCGCCATCGCTTATCGCTTAACTGCGAAGAGGTGAAATCGATCAGCAGCTGCCACTACGATCTACAGTATGATGGTTAAACCGTGATGTGTTTTCTATGCAGGCGTTGCAAGTTGAATGTCTTTTCTCCGTGTACAGGTTGCTCAGCACCTGGCTTCGACTTACGGAGGAAAGGCGTTCGACGTGGCCAAGATGGCTCAGGTCACCGGGCAAAGGTGGCCGATCGTTGGGAAAAGATTGGTGTCTGAGTTCCCTTACATCGAGAGCGAGGTAAAGCGGGATTTCATGCTTAATTTTGCCCCCAAAAGGCTCAAACACACGAGCCTCATGTGAGTCTTCTTTCTCAGGTGCTGTATGCGATTAAGGAGTACGCCTGCACAGCCACTGACGTTATCGCCCGGCGAACACGTCTGGGCTTCCTCAACGTGCAGGCGGCGGATGAGGCGCTCCCACGCATCGTGCAGATCATGGGGAAAGAGCTGGACTGGAGTGAGGAGAAGAAGACGGTACGATTTTACAACAACACATTGACTAACATCTGTGTTATTGGTTTGTGTAACATCTTTCCCTGCTCCAGAAAACCTGCTTTGCTTTACATAAAGCTTTAATCCCTTGCGGGTTTTTGAAGCCCTGGTTTCTTTTCCGATCGGCACACAATAGGAAAGGTCCACACCCTTCATCCCTTCAGAGGAGAACGCTCTGTTTGTGTATGAAAGACATGAAGTGATACATGAACCTTCAGCTATTTTAAGCCATTATTGTTACAGTTACAGGGAGGCCACATGTCATACAAGTTTATTCAAGATATACAAGATTTCAAACAGTAACTGTGTACTGTTTACTTTCCTTAAAGAAGTGTTTTTATAATCATATAAAGTGTTACGTTTTGGGGCATTATGTTGATGCTTTTTAGTATATTTAATGTGCTAACAGATGAAGGGAAGGCTGATTCCTGACTCCTCTTCTCTCTCTATCTAATGTGAAATCCAGGCGGAGCTGGAAGCAGCCAGGAAGTTTTTGTACCTTGAGATGGGCTACAGGTCTCGCTCTGAACAGCTGGAGAAGACATCTCAGATCAACCTGGACAACCAGGAAGTAGTCAGGTGATTATTACACTTGTCTCTTTTCACTCTTTAAACTACGTCACCAAACTCCTGGCGCACTTTCTCTCAGCGTTTACTGTTGACTTGGCTTTACATTGTTGTTAATTGAAAGCACGGTGCGCTAAAGGGGGCCTTAAGCATCGGTATCTGAAGCCGATGGCTGTGACAAAGCGTCGGTATTTGACGCCCTGGGAATGAGAACAGGCTGGGATAACATGATGAAGTGATGACATTTTGGACAGACGTGGGCGTAAACCGCATTTTGACTGGTTTGCGGAGGCATACAACCGCAAGGCGGTAATCCTAGTTTCCTTTTTAAAATGATTTTCAATTCATTGTGTCTCCTCCTTCTGAAACCAAACCTACGCCCTTGGGTTCAGTCATTATTGTAGTACATAAGTTAGCAATAATAAGCTACAAAACTGCCTTTTTGAGATAGAAGGACGCAAAGAAACCAACAGCAGAACACAGGAGTTGCTGGTCTTGTTTGTGTTATTGTTTGACTTTGTTTAGTTCGAATTCAGATTCAGATTCAATTTCAGTTTATTGATCCCAAGAAGGGCAATTCAATTCACAGCTTTAACCCACAAACACACACAGACAACATCCAGACAAACATCCAAATAGCATGTCAATCACAGATCAGTAAAACTGAAACAGAGGTCGGTGAAGGACAGCAGATAAAATAGATAAAAAGAGAAAACAAATAGATAATGAATAGACATTGTTACATGATTTATCATCTCTTAGTTGGACTCCCGTAATCTTGGAGTAAACCTTGACAATGCTATCCAGGCTGTTCTTGTCCTTAATGGTTAAGCCACTGAACCAACAGATACAAGATAAGGTTAGAAGACTTTCGATAAAAGAACAATAAAAGTTGAAGATCCTCTCGCTGACATTAAAAGAGTTCAGCTTCCTCAACAAATAGATTCTCCGTTGACCTCGTTTGACGATAGACTCCGTATTATTATGAAACTTTTAAAATCCAACACAGTTCCAAGATATTTATACGAATTCCACAATCTGAACATCTTCGCCGTACCTCATATAACACCACCAAGTTGTGTTAAATGTTGTCGAATCAAATGTAAAGAAGTGAGGAACTAAATGCTGTGAAATGTGTGTGACAGGTACAGGAAGCGTTTCCACAAGTTCGACAAAGAGAGCAAAGGATTCATCACAACTGTTGACGTCCAGCAGGTTTTAGAAGTGAGTGGTCTTTCTTCCCGTCGTTATTTCATCTTCATTTACACACTTGTCATCGTTATACGTTATCGATCCCTCGTCTTGTTTTTTTTCTCTCCTCTGCAGAGCATCAATGTCACCATTGATGAGAATGCGCTCCATGAAATCCTTAATGAGGTGGACCTCAACAAGAACGGACAAGTGGAGCTTGATGAGTTCATGCAGGTACGTAACATGTGAGAGGAAGCATCTGATAACACATCATTTGCTCCAACAGATGTTTCACGTTTTACTGCAATGCTATCGTCACGATTCTTAGCTCTAGTAAACTGTGATGCTTGGTGCAGATTAATACAGCTCAACGTGCATTTGCACAGGAAATGGACACATATTTTTACTGTACTGGCAAATTCTTTCACTTTTTATAAGAAAATAGGACTTTTGGGGAAAATACACTATAAAAAGTAGATTTTTTTAATCCAAAACCAACTGAAATTATGATCAGAGTGCAGGTGAGCACTGTGGTGTGATGAGAGGATTCATTAATGCCTCACACCTCCGTCAGTAGCAGCAGAACAAACAGGACGGAGGACCTGAAGGCTGGATAATAGAAACCCAGGGGAACGCAGGCCATTAAACACACTCTTTTCTATTTTTCCTCTGAGATATTTTTGTGTGTGTGCAGCCATATTTCTGCGTTTAATCTGTTTCCAGTCGCCCGCCTCGTCATGCTTCAGAAATTGTTATACTAAATTTGGCATATTTTATCTTGACATTTATATCAGTACATCAAATTTGAAGCAGGTTTTTGTAGGTCTACATACTTATAGACAGAGCTGCAACGATTTGTTGTCTAATCAATTAGTCTATTTTGATAATTGATTCATTGTTAAAGTAATTTTTCAGGAAAAAACAGCAGAAAATGCTGTTTTCAGCCTCTCAAATAGGGAGATTTTCTGTGTTTTATATCATATTAAACTGAATATCTTTGGGTTTTGGACAAAACAAGACATTTAAAGACTTTGAGAAACTAAAAATGGACATTTTTATACCAAATACCAAACAATTAATCTAGAAAATAATCTAAAGATTAATCAACAATGAATTTATAGATGCGTGTTTTTATATTGTAGATCTTCATTCACAACCTCAGGAAGTCGTAGCAGACAAAGCACCTTTCTCTTGTCGTTTCTAGTAGTATCACCCAGATAAATACAACATATTCCTCCTCACATATGCTCTAATATTCTTTATATACTATACATCGTTAAAAAACAGACCATTGTCCACCTGAGATGTGAGAACGCTGAACATCCGCTCCTGCAAACAGAAGGTGTGAAGTTTGTCTAGGTGGAGCTAATTAGAAAGGAGAATCTCTGTCAGCGTCTTGTGTAATGAGGTCTGAAGTGTGTCCGCGGCTTTCGTGTCCGTCCGCCGTTAAATAAATTACTTCCTCACTTGACAACGAAGTCCAGAAAAGAGTCATTACAGGAGAACCTGATGACAGTCGCTGATTTAGTCTTCATTAGTGTGTCGGCTTCTTCTCTCCGCTGGCTGAGGAGACGAGCTGATGGATAAATCAGATAAATAGCTTTTATCTAGTAGCTTAAGTATTTAATCCTGCATGTTCTCATCATTATATTATGATTCTGAATGTCTGTTTCTGCTTGTGTGGATACCTGACGTGCACGTGGATGACTTATAGCAACAACAAACAGGTACAGTAGTGTACATGCAGCAGGGATGGGAAACCAACACTGAATAACCCTCGTGAGCGCTACCAGGCTGACTGGAAACTCTCACATTAATAATAAAGTTACTTAAACTTTATTATTAAGTCCTCTGGTGGCTGAAGGGAAAAACAAACTAAAAAAGTGTCCAAGACATTTTAAAGCTGCACTAGGAAACCTCACACATCGGTGACTGAAAGGACAAGCGTGGTGATGTTTATTTATTGTCAACAAATCCCACGAAAAGACCAAAACCAACAATGAATTGATCCAACTAACAAGTATTATCTCATAAATCTTCTTCCTTTGTGCCACAGAGCTCAAAAAACTATTAAGAAAACACTTCAATGAGCCACACTGTTGCACTGTAGTCTATTTTATGTGTATTATCATTATAAAATAGGTCATAATTCCACAAATTCATCAAGAAAACAAACAAAAGCACACAGATTTAAACAAATGTGAAACACAAACATGCAGATACACAAAATTACGAAGAAAATCTATGAACAAATTCTATATATTTTTAAATTTATTAGTAGAAATCATGCATAAATTAATGATTTTTGCATATAAAGGAAAAAAAAATATTACAAATCAGAACACGCAGTACAAAATGATTCTTTAACACATATTAGCCAAATAAAAAATTATTATAAATTTGAAGAGTCCTTATTGGCTGAGTTTTTATAGTCTGTAGTGTCAGTCCAAGCACTTCTAAGCATGGAGACTTGTGATTTAACAGTGTGTTAATCCGCAGCTGAAAATAGTCCCTAACAAATTCACTATTTGCTACAGCGACCAGATGTTTTAGGAAAATACTGAGCCTTTTAAAAAAATAAATAATAATAATTTAAAAATTATTAATTCAAGACAGCAGCATAAAAATACAAAATCAGGCAACAGATTTAATAATATTAATAATAATAATAATAATAATAATAATGATATTAATAATTATTATTTCTTTATTTCATTTTATTTATTTCAAGGTGTTTTACAAGAATAAAAATCTATTAAAAACAATAAAACCGTAAAAAAAACAATCGATAAAACCCAAATTTATAATACTAGACATCGCAAGGACCAGTTTAACAATATTCAAAACAGATAAAATAAGGCGAAATCAGAACAGAGACAATTAAAGGTATCAGTATGCATAAAACAGCGTCTGAAACCACTAATTTTGTAACTTTCCTAAACTAACAATCTCTCATTTTAACACTTTAACCGAGTGCAACATGAACGCCTTTTAAGAAAGGATTTCTTCTGTGTTTGTTTCAAGTGTACTGACACCTTAACAATGCATAGAATTTATAGATATCAGATGAATTAATTAGATTTAAATCTTCAGTGAGAGCGAATCGGTTTGGGGTTTGTAACACATTGTTGGTTTTGGTGTTGATGGAATTTGTTGACAATAAGAAAAATATAGAATAATACCTTCCTTATCCTTTTAAAAACTGTAAAATAGAAATGCAGAAATTGTTAAGATGCTTCATAGCAAACTAAACACAACTTGACTCTTTGTTGAATATTTAAAGAGTGTCTCTTTAAAAGGAAGGAAGGATGCTCGGCTTCATTTCCCTCCTAGTGCAGCTTTAACACATAAAGAAACAGCTGGTGTCGGGTTCATCTTCTACCTCTTAAAGTCCGGGATATGTGACGGTGATCGGGCAGGCGGCGGGGTAACCTCGTTGTCGTAGCGATACTTAACCTTTCCCCTGTTTGAGTTAACCTCTCTGTGCCGTTTCCTGTGCAGCTGATGAGCGCGGTGAAGAAGGGACAAGTGTCGGACAGCCGTCTGGCCATACTGATGAAAACGGCGGAGGAAACTCTGAATAAAAAACGAGGGCCTGTGACGGTGGACCGGAGCGGGGGCGGAGTCTGAGCCCGAGGAAGAAACAAAACAGCTACTGGTCCTTTAAAAGGGTGGTGATGACAGACCGGTCTCATGCAAATGGCGCTATTTGAATGACAATAATGCAATCAAGCACGCGGTCGGGATGAATTCAGCCAAATCAAAGCGTCACTCCTGAGTGTGTTTGGAGTGAAATCGTATCTAATGATTGATTGTTTTTCATGAAGAGTCTCAACATCTGGTGCCTCTGGTGTTACACTGCACTTCTGTTTTATACTGTCTTTTAAAACTTTGATATTTTAATCATTAACACACTCCTTTCTAACTTTATCGACACTGATTGTTGGGGAACACTGTCCTCAATGAGATGCAGCTCTTACTGTATGCTTTATTTTACGGGTCCATCCTAATAATTCCCTTAAAGTTTCCTAGAAAGTAACCTTGTACTAATTATAAGGAACATTTAAAGCATATATATAAACCTTATTTTACCAGTAATTAGTAACAAATAACCAATTCTATCCAGGAAACTTTAAAAGAATGAACAAGGACTCCTAAATTAAAGCCTCACCGATCAATTAAATGTGTTGTTTCTGATCTTAGCATGTTACAAGCGCCTGTCAGGTAATATTTAATGGTTCTTAAAGCACTCTGAGATGTTTCTGAAGTACTTCTAGTACTGCTGATCTGCGTTAAGTGTACTTGTCTACTGTGTTGTTCCATTTATTGCACTACCAGCAAACTACTACCGACAAACTGAGGTTTACAGCACATGGTTTCCAGCTTTAGCGTAACTGAGGACGATTAATCTTTATTATTTATTCCTTTTTCATGTCACTGCAGCCGTTAATAGACAGAAATACATTTAATTATGTTGCATGAGAAAATTCTCAAAGGGACTTTTTATTTTTTTTTGCATGCTACATATTAACCTCTAAATAATGTAAAGCAAAATCTTTATTTTTACAACGTGTATTCATTCTTTTATTTCTTGTGCTTGTGGTGGAGAGCAGAGCGAACGTATATATTAATCCTGCATGCTGTCAGCTGATGTTTTTATTGTTTCTGTGTAACACAAATAGGACATTTTTAATCCAGCATGGACGTCACGTCGGAGCATGTGTTGTGGTTTTAAGGAAACGAAAAGGCAGTGCACTGTGTGATACGTGTGATATGTGCCTTGATGTGCCTATTATATGACTCTCTTTCATACACTCCATGTTAAACAAATTATGTTAAAGAATGTAAAGATATTTAAAGAAGAGTTGTTATATAAAGAGTAGAGTTTAAACTGTATTGTCTTGTCTTGTTGGAAGGAGCGTGCCGCCATGTTGGAGGGTTTAACCCACGTTTTAGTTTGGTAATTTGACCTGCGTAAGCCAAAAGGGACGTGGGTGTTAGTGATAGTTTGTGTTTTAAATCCACATTTTTTTCAGTTTTAGAGTATTTTATTCAGAGATTTTAAGTATTTTTGTTTTTTTCTAAGCTTTTCTCACAGGTTTGACGTTAAAAAAAAGCTGATATCATGTACTTCTGAGCACTAATCAGGATTAAGGAGTGCAGGGATGAAGTATTTTCCTACACCACGGTCACAAGACTTCACGTCACCACCACTGAGCTAAAGGCGGACTAGTGTTCGGCGTGATGACGTTTAGTCGTCTCATTTAGCCACTTGTTCGCAACCGCCTTTTTTAAGACTTGTAAAAGCTTCAAAATTCACAAGTGGGATATTTACTGACAGATGTTATGTCATAGAACAAAAAAAAAAACATTGATTTTGAGACGAGGGAACCGGAAGTGCAACTTATTTCCTCTATTAAAGTAATACCTTGATGTTTTTTTCTGAACTTTAACTTTGAGTGATGCATATTTAGTTATGAATTAAGTGAAAATAAGTTTTCAGGGGCTGTAAGAACTTGATGAAAAGATTTGTTTAGTAGTTATATTCCTCTCTGACAACGTTCAGGCCAATTTTAACTCAACTTGTGCCACAACGCAACACGACGTTTAGCATTTATGCCCTTTTTTCAAAAGATAAAATAGTTCCTGTGATAAGTATTTAAGTTTATCTTTAAGTATTTTGCAGTGTTTTGGCATAGAAGCCTTCAGACTCTTAGATCTGTTGCTCAAACTGGACAATTAATTGATCAAAAAAGTAGTGAAAAAGATGAAATTGTTGTTTTTAGCACTGAAACTTGGGTAACATATTGTTAAAAAATGACAAAAAAACAATACCCAGCTGTTTGATTTTGTGTTCGCTCCTCTTAAACAGCATTCAAACTATCATATGACACTAAAAACTACTCACAGAGTCCCAAATAATGACATTATTTTCCTGTTAGGAGCTCCCACGTCTTTATAAAATAGTTTTCCTCCAACATGGCAGTATGTCCATCCTCTGGTGAAGGTTTTATATTGTAAAAGAAGTATGTGTGCTTCCTTATTGCCTTCATATTATGATTTATATTCATCACTAACTGAGATTTCTTTACATGGACTTATGCAGTAAACAGAATCATTCCACAAGGTTTCCTCCCATGTACCATCACTGTTTTTGTGTGTGTGCATCAGTGTGTGGTCTCCTGGGGGATTCAGACCCTTCAAACTGCCAACAAACGCCCCGTCAAGAATAGCTCATGGGCAGCACGACTTAAATCCTCATCCCCGATGTTTGATTGTCTTCTCTGGATGAAATTACAGCTTTATCCAGCCTCAAAGAGACTCATATTCCACATACTGTAATAATACTGTGAGCCGGTCTTCAGGTTTAAAAAAAAAGAAAAAAGAAGCAATTATCTAATTAAATGTATCTGGTTGCTTGCAAAGCTTTTGTTTGTGTGTCTTATGTGAGCATCATCCATAGCTGGCGTCATAACAGCAGAGAGGTGATGTGACAGTCTGTGAACACGACGGATGTTTACTGTATGAAAAAGTCTGTTTCATTTGTTTAATTTGATGTTTTTTTGTTGTCAAAGTGCTGAAAATGATGCAGCAAAATGAAGGGGATTAATTAAGGCAACACTTATTTCACTTATGGACTATGTAGTGAGTGTTTAACTACTTTAATTTGACTTTAATCTGACTATATCTCCTGCCTCACTGCTGACCTCTATTGTTGTTGTGAAAAACAACAGCTACTGTAAGTTAAATTAGTTTGTTATTTATATATAATAATGATGCAGGTGGATTTAGTGTCCTATGAAGTGTTACCTGTTGGGTCGGGTTGCACCTGGTAAAAATATCCTCACTCACATTGGTTCTCACAAGTATAGAAGTACACGCACACACACACTGAACACTATCCAGTCTGCTTCATGCAAACTGGGTGAAAAACAGCCTTTTCTCCTGAAAGGTCACAGTGAGATTTGAATGACAGCTTTAAGTCCTTCGCTCATATTACAATCTGCAGCGGCGGAGACGTCCGCGGTGTGCTGCCTCCCTGGGAAAAGGCCGGGAGTACGGGGAAGCAATTAATTGTAATGAATAATGGGACAAATCTGGTTGGCATATGACCGCTAATGCTCCTTTTTTTCCTCTGGAGGGTTTAGGATGGTGATGCCAGCCACGCCGAGGTGTCTGTTTGCACACTAATTGAAAAGTGTGAGGACGATTACTGTCTTTCTCCATTTCTTTTTCTTAATTCAAAGGGAATTTTCTGATCCATGTACAACAAATTGATCTTGTTCGACTCCAAATTACCCCAGAACATCTGTATTTGTTTAGCCTCTGCAAAAAACTTGCAAATTCATATGGTATTTATTCATTTCCATGTTCAATTATTAAGTATTTTCTGTAATTCTTCTCTACATGATGCTCTTTCAAAGCTTGGTATGGTTTTGGTTTTAATTAGAAGTGTGAGTAAGAGCTCTGGGACTACAACAGCATGGCAAACCCTCACTTATTCAGCTTATAATTAAGGTAAATAAGATGATAATTAACTGAGAAATTAATCACATCGACCTGTTGCAAGCAAGTAAAAGTTCAAACATTGATATGGGGGAGGAAAGGTAATTTAATTTATCATTATTAGGTGTTATTTGTGCCTTAATTGGAAGTGAAAGTCGTTAAATAAGGAGGTTGTTTTTGAAGTGTAAAGTGTATTCTCCAGAGTGCTGTCTCAGACTTTGAGAGGGGGAAAAGAGTGTCAAAATGCCCGGTGAACCCTGAAAATCTCCACTTTATGGGGTGAAATAATGGCTCAAACCTTTCCGAGCCTCCTCTGGTGGAACAAAAAGCCATTTTGCAAGGTGTCCTGACATTTACCTGGGTCACTCGCAGGCTTTGTGGCTGGCAGAGTGTGGACAGGAAGCTCTTTCAGCTGCATTTCAATGGACACCTGCCAATCAACGCAAACAAGGAGGGAATCATAAGTCCTTAAATCCAAGAAGAAGAAGAAGAAGAGGAGGAATATTAACAGCAATACAGCAAATATTCCTCAATAAACTAACACCAGGTTGATTGATATTCCCTGTAGTGCACATTAAAAGAAACATGATTTATGAAAATAAGATAATAGATGTAGATATCTTGTCATTTGTAAAGATGAAATGTGCTGTGCAGTTAAGATTGAAAGGGACACGTGTCAGTTTATAATGGTGGAAAGTACATTAGTCAAGTACAAATTTGAAGTACTTGTAAGTTACTTGAGTATTTATTTATTCTGCTACTTTATACTTTTAATCCACCTCATATCAGAGTGAAATATTACAGATTTAGTTACTTCACAGATTCAGATTATTAATGCAAAATATAATCATCTAATAAATGATGATGTATTATTATAGATTCATTTACCCAGCAGTATATAAAGTCATTAAAATGAGCTCCACCTTTACCAGCTGCAACATTAATGTGATGAACAAATGAATGCATTATTAATAATTATTAATTTGTATTTTTTTATTTATTTTAATTTAATTTATTTTTTCCTGCCAATCTCCTGCTCCACACTCCAATCCAGTAGATGCAGGTAATGCACCTATAAACTGGTTTGCCAACCTCCAATAAACACCAAAGAAGGAGATGATGTGTGAGCATCATGATCTTCAGTAGTTAATATGAATAAAGCTGCTTCATTAAGACGTTTAGAGGACAAGAAGGAGACAGAGAGAGAGACAGGATGGAAACATCTGGAGTTTGTTGAGAGATATGAGGTCAGTCAGAGGCTGAAAGGCCACATGGATTAACCTACAGCTAACTTCAACTAACAGCTGTAGAGTTGGTACATTTGGGTCAAATAAACAAACAATCTAGGGGTCAAATTCATCCCAATGATGCCAAGCGACAATTACACATTATTGTGAGAAGGAAGATGGTGTTTTATATCTCTTTAGCTGCAGTTTTCCTACTTTTATTGTCAGAGGAAATCAAGGCCACCTGTGGGTGGATGAGTAGCACAATACAAGCTGCTTCCAGCTGTGAGACCCAGATAACTATTTGGTTAAAGAGAATACTGTTGGATACTGTTTTGTTAAATTTAACTTGTGATTACTACTTTTATTGTTGGTACTTTAAGTATATTTTGATGCTGTTACTGTTGTACTTTTACTTGAGTATTTTCACAGTGTGGTATTAGTACTTTTACTTAAGTAGATCTGAATACTTCTTCCACCACTGGCATTAAATACATTATATTCTTTTTTAATTTATTTTTTTATTATTAAAAATACATATTTTATTATTTTTATTTATTTATTTATTTTTATACACACAGTAAGGAGATAACAACCCCAAAAGATGTCACCCTATAAGGATTGAACCCACAACCTCCTGTTTTCAAACCAATCTTCTATCACACTGAGCTATCTGCTCAGATACACTTCATCATTATTTCGTTGCATCTTTGACTTCATTTTGGATGTTAGACCTCAAAATTCACTGCACCACATAAGGATCGAACCTATAACCTCAGGTCTTAGGACCTGCTCACCTGAGGTTATCGAGTAGCAGTCATATCAGTCCTTTATCCCGGTGAGCTATTCCTGAGTTGAACATTTTTTTTTCGTTCTCATATTTGTTGTTCACACTACCGCATATCAGCATATCATCAGCATAGCTGTTGTTAAAGCCCACACACTGTGAAACACTCTACCTGTTCAGATCAGACTGTTGTTTGCATTTTATTCTATTGTTGTTGTTGTTGGTTTTATCTGCTGTATTTTCTGAAAAGCACGTTGTAACCTTATATTGTATTGTATTATTGTGTATTATTGTATTATATTGTAACCTAATATACATAAAACTCATTTTTATTGTTACTGACAGCAGAAACTCAACACATCTGACTCAAAACGTGTCTGTTCTGACTGCACCTTGGCTCATAAAATAAAATAATTTAGAACAAAACACATCTTTCTCTGTCTCTTATTGATTGTTGCTAAATGTGAAGCAATTCAGCATATTATTTTATTAAATAGTACATATTTTATATCCAAATTGTGCAAATAAATAAAATTAAACAAACAAACACCCCTGTGCTCCACTCCATTTAGTACAGTCTGGTTCCCTCCTGTATTAAGTAAATTGGATTCTTCCACTTCCTGTTTGTCAGTCGGACCTTTGATTGGGAGGCACCGGAGCGCATGCTTCAAACAGGTGAGACTAAAACAATTACAAACAAACCAACAACAACAACAATCACTAACCAGGGATGCAAACAACTCAACTTGACATGTTTAAACGACGAGCGTCTTCATTGTTTGACAAATATTAGTAAAATAACTGATAACAGAACTCAGTGAGAGTTGCATTGATTGATTGAATGAATGTTTGCACAGACCGGAAACAGCTGTGGGAACTTGGTGATTAGGCACTTTGAAATCCGACCTACTTTATTTGAATGCAGTATAAATGTGTTTTTATTCTAAAATGGTATATTTGAATATTTCTGCATAATGGGGTCCCTAAACAGTCTTGAATTACATAAATTATATCATAGTACAATATGTTAAAAATATCATAGTATAGTATGTTAAAAATATCATAATATAGTATGTTAAAAATATCATAGTATAGTATGTTAAAAATATCATAATATAGTATGTTAAAAATATCATAGTATAGTATGTTAAAAATATCATAATATAGTATGTTAAAAATATCATAATATAGTATGTTAAAAATATCATAGTATAGTATGTTAAAAATATCATAATATAGTATGTTAAAAAAACAGAAATAGACAAAGTATAGTATTACGTAACAATGTTTTAAATTCACTAAAATTATTTCAGTTTATTGTGTTCTGTACATTTATTTGTTATTGTGCTTATTGTATTTGATTTTAGTTTATTATTAAATTTGCATATAGTCTTGAATTACATAAATCAACCCATTCAAAGTGAATATCTTTGTGTCATATATCTTTGTACAGTGTGGGGTGGGCGGCATATTTACAAAGATATTCACTGTACAAAGATATGTGACACAAAGATATTCACTGTACAATGATAGACAACACAAATATATTCACTGTACAATGATATGTGACACAAATATATTCACTGTACAATGATAAACAACACAAATATATTCACTGTACAATGATAGACAACACAAATATATTCACTGTACAAAGATATCTGACACAAAGATGTTCACTGTAAAAAGATAGACCTTTGCATGGCCCCCCCCCCCCGACCTTGTGCCCGGGGACAGCTTTACCCTTCGCCCCCGCCTGACGGCGGTCCTGAGTCCCTCATGTGGCTCACAGGTGGACTGCAGATATAAATATTAAAAGCTTATGGAATAAATTCTGCAAATGTATTTGGTGATCCTATTAAAATGTCTTTGGGATTGACTGATGTACAGTATGCAGGCTGGACACTTGTGAAATGTGTTGAATCAGATGACAACAACCATAATGTGTGTGATAATAGTGATTTGAAATGGCTTTTTTTTTTTCATGTGTCCTGCAGCTCGGAGTCCAGTGTTCTCCCACCTGTCGTCGTCTCTTCAGGGCCTGTGGACCATCCGAGCCTTTGGAGCAGAGGAGAGGTTCCAGAAAGCCTTCAATGCCCAGCAGGACCTGCACTCAGGTTCTCCTCAGCCTCAGCACCTTTACATTCACTGCTCATCAATATGAAGCGTTTGTGAGCTGCGTCAGTGCAGTGTCTATAATCTATGTCCTTGTCCTTACAGAGGCCTGGTTCCTGTTGCTGACCACCTCTCGCTGGTTCGCTGTCCGTCTCCACGGCATCTGCTCCATCTTTGTTACCGTCACCACCTTTGGCTGCCTGCTGCTCAGAGACCGTAAGGAACACTTTTAATCTTTTAATATTAAAGTGATAGTTTGGGTGTTTTGAAGTGGGGTTGTATGAGGTTCTTCTCCATAGTCAGTGTGTTATCTACAGTAGATGGAGTTTGGAGAGAAGCAGACAGGAGTACCAGCACGGGAGCAAAGCAATGCACTGCTGTGGACGGGGCCGGCAGCAAAACGCATTTTAGAAACATGAACAAAATCTCTATCAGTTTAAGTGTATGCTATATTTAGAATATAAGGAAGGCTCTGGAGGAGATCAGTATCCAATCAGCACACTCCAACAGTTGAGCTTCTTGCTCTCATTGTGGTGTGCGTCAGGCAGTCACTCACTCGGTGTTCCCTGCAGGTGCAGCTGAAGTCCGCGGAGGAGGAGCTGCCCGGGCAGTTGGAGACGGTTCTGGCCGAGTCGGGCTCCACCTTCAGCGTGGGCCAGAGGCAGCTGGTGTGTCTGGCCAGTGCCATCCTGAGGAAGAACCGCATCCTGGTCATCCACGAGGCCACGGCCAACGTGGACCCCAGGTACTGTTGACACAACTCACCTCATTGGCAAAAAATGCATGCAGTAGTACTGTGTACTCCGTTTTTATTCCTCCTATTAGTTTGTCTTCAAAGCTTCCTGCTGTAGCTGCTGGTCCTGCTGTAGCAAACGTGCAGTGAAAGCAAGTATGTTGGTGCTTTTAGACGTAGCTCTGATCTGCATGTTAGAAAAGGGAGGCATTTTTCATCTGGTAATTAGAACTGTATCAAAACATAGAACACCAAACCACATCGAACCACTAGTGCAGCAGATACAAACTCAAAAGATCACACCAACAAAAGCCTATTGTTCTTATCAAAGACTTTATTCATTTTACTCGTGGCTCAGGTAGTAAAATGCATTTCTTTAACATCTCTACCGTGTCTCTGCAGGACAGATGAGCTGATCCCTCATCGTCTCAACACCATCATAGACAGCGACAGGATACCGGTGAGTCCTCTTACTCATAGATTCTAGAAAAGACTACTTGTTTATCATCATAAAGGTCATAGTATGTCATGAAGTCATGTAGCGTTATTGCATAGAGCAGATTAGTAATCAATCATTACTTAATATCAAAATATGGATCTATAACTAATAACTCAAAATTAGGAATCATAAACCCATGAATTGTCGTAAAATGTGAAGGAGAGTGATGACAGTCAGCAATCACAATTCACCCTTATATTCAATTCAATTATTTCATTTAGGACGGCACCCAATTTTGAAAAAAAACAAAACAGGGAAAACTTCAAAATTTCATATTAATCAATTGAGTCTCATTGAGTTCTTGCGCATGGTGAACAGTGATTTTAGTTGTTTATAAACACACAAATCAAGTAACCAAGTTCTTAATAAAATGAAATGGTTATTTGACTAACTACTTTACCGTACTACTAACAGAAAATAATTCAATAAATGATAAAGTCATAGTATAATATGTCAAAAATATCATAAAAAAGTCATGATTTAGTATGTATATAAAAATGTCATAAATAGTAATCGTATAGTATGTCATAGTACAGAATTCCATAAAAAAGTCACAGTAGAGTACGCTATAGTATAGTTTGTCATTAAATGTCATAATATAGTATGTCACAAAAATGTCATACTATAGTATGCTATATTATAGTATGCCATAAAAATGTCATGGTATGTCATAATAAAGTCATACCCTTACCCTTCGCCCCCCGCCTGACGGCGGTCCTGAGTCCCTCATGTGGCTCACAGGTGGACTGCAGATATAAATATTAAAAGCTTATGGAAGAAATTCTGCAAATGTATTTGGTGATCCTATTAAAATGTCTTTGGGATTGACTGATGTACAGTATGCAGGCTGGACACTTGTGAAATGTGTTGAATCAGATGACAACAACCATAATGTGTGTGATATTAGTGATTTGAAATGGCTTTTTTTTCATGTGTCCTGCAGCTCGGAGTCCAGTGTTCTCCCACCTGTCGTCGTCTCTTCAGGGCCTGTGGACCATCCGAGCCTTTGGAGCAGAGGAGAGGTTCCAGAAAGCCTTCGATGCCCAGCAGGACCTGCACTCAGGTTCTCCTCAGCCTCAGCACCTTTACATTCACTGCTCATCAATATGAAGCGTTTGTGAGCTGCGTCAGTGCAGTGTCTATAATCTATGTCCTTGTCCTTACAGAGGCCTGGTTCCTGTTGCTGACCACCTCTCGCTGGTTCGCTGTCCGTCTCCACGGCATCTGCTCCATCTTTGTTACCGTCACCACCTTTGGCTGCCTGCTGCTCAGAGACCGTAAGGAAGAATTTTAATCTTTTAATATTAAAGTGATAGTTTGGTTGTTTTGAAGTGGGGTTGTATGAGGTTCTTCTCCATAGTCAGTGTGTTATCTACAGTAGATGGAGTTTGGAGAATCAGACAGGAGTACCAGCACAGGAGCAAAGCAATGCACTGCTGTGGACGGGGCCGGCAGCAAAACGCATTTTAGAAACATGAACAAAATCTCTATCAGTTTAAGTGTATGCTATATTTAGAATATAAGGAAGGCTCTGGAGGAGATCAGTATCCAATCAGCACACTCCAACAGTTGAGCTTCTTGCTCTCATTGTGGTGTGCGTCAGGTAATCTCTCACTCGGTGTTCCCTGCAGGTGCAGCTGAAGTCCGCGGAGGAGGAGCTGCCCGGGCAGTTCGAGACGGTTCTGGCCGAGTCAGGCTCCACCTTCAGCGTGGGCCAGAGGCAGCTGGTGTGTCTGGCCAGAGCCATCCTGAGGAAGAACCGCATCCTGGTCATCCACGAGGCCACGGCCAACGTGGACCCCAGGTACTGCTGACACAACTCACCTCATTGGCAAAAAATGCATGCAGTAGTACTGTGTACTCCGTTTTTATTCCTCCTATTAGTTTGTCTTCAAAGCTTCCTGCTGTAGCTGCTGGTCCTGCTGTAGCAAACGTGCAGCGAAAGCAAGTATGTTGGTGCTTTTAGACGTAGTTATGATCTGCATGTTAGAAAAGGGAGGCATTTTTCATCTGGTAATTAAAACTGTATCAAAACATAGAACACCAAACCACATCGAACCACTAGTGCAGCAGTTACAAACTCAAAAGATCACACCAACAAAAGCCTATTGTTCTTATCAAAGACTTTATTCATTTTACTCGTGGCTCAGGTAGTAAAATGCATTTCTTTAACATCTCTACCGTGTCTCTGCAGGACAGATGAGCTGATCCCTCATCGTCTCAACACCATCATAGACAGCGACAGGATACCGGTGAGTCCTCTTACTCATAGATTCTAGAAAAGACTACTTGTTTATCATCATAAAGGTCATAGTATGTCATGAAGTCATGTAGCGTTATTGCATAGAGCAGATTAGTAATCAATCATTACTTAATATCAAAATATGGATCTATAACTAATAACTCAAAATTAGGAATCATAAACCCATGAATTGTCGTAAAATGTGAAGGAGAGTGATGACAGTCAGCAATCACAATTCACCCTTATATTCAATTCAATTATTTCATTTAGGACGGCACCCAATTTTGAAAAAAAACAAAACAGGGAAAACTTCAAAATTTCATATTAATCAATTGAGTCTCATAACCTCAGGGTTGCTATGGAGTTCTTGGGCATGGTGAACAGTGATTTTAGTTGTTTATATACACACAAATCAAGTAACCAAGTTCTTAATAAAATTAAATGTTTATTTGACTAACTACTTTACCGTACTACTAACAGAAAATAATTCAATAAATGATAAAACAAAAGGAATAAAATGAATAAAGGATAATTGAAGGAACACAGTTAATACAAAGACTACTCATATAAAAAGTCATAGTAAAGTATGCCATAAAAAAGTCATAGTTTATTATACATATAAAAATGTCATAAAAAGTCATAGTGTAGTATGTCAAAAAAATAGTCATATAGTATGTCAAAAAAATCATTAAAAAGTCATAGTGTAGTATGTTGAAAAAAAATTAATAGTATAGTATGTCAAAAAAATAATCATAGTATGGTATGTTGAAATAATTCATAAAAAAGTCATGGTGTAGTGTGTCGAAAAATAATCAAAGTATAGTATGTCAAAAAAGTCATAGTATAGTATTTTAAGAAAATAATCCTACTACAGTATGTCCAAAAAAAGTTTTAAAAAAATAGCCATAATTTATTATGTCAAAAAATGTCATAAATAGTCACAGTATAGTATGTCATAGTACCGAATTCCATAAAAAAAGTCCCAGTATAGTATGCCATAAAAATGTCATATACAAAAGTATACCATATAAAAAGTCATGGTATAATATGTCATAAAAAGACATGGTATAATATGCCATAAAATGTCATAAGTTTTATAAAATATACAAATTTTAATTTATTGTTAAGTCTTGATGGTTGAGTCCCGTCCGGGAGTCCCGTCTGGGTCATAAAAAATCATAATATAGTATGTAATAAAAAGTCATAGTACAGTATGTGTAAAAAAGTCATAGTATAGTATGTCAAAAAAAGGAATAATATAATATGTCGCAAAAATAAAAAACAGTCATAGTATAGTATGTTGAAATAATTCATAAAAAAGTCATAGTATAGTGTGTCGGAGAAAAAAAAGTCATAGTATATTATGTCAAAAAAATCATAAAAAGTCATAGAATGTATTTAAAAAAATAGTCCTACAACAGTATGTCAAAAATAATTATAAAAAAAAACAGTATAATATGTCGCAAAAAAAAGTAAAAGAATAGTATGAAAAAAAAAAATAGCCATAATATAGTATGTAAAAACAATCATTAAAAAGTCATAGTATAGTATGTCGAAAAAATAGTCATAGTACAGTATGTGGAAAAAAATCCTTAAAAAGTCATAGTATAGCATGTCAAAAAATATAGTCATATAGTATGTCAAAAAAATCATAAAAAGTCATAGTATAGTATGTCAAAGAAATAGGGATAGTGTAGTATTTAAAAAAAATAGTCCTACAACAGTATGTCAAAAATAATTATAAAAAAAACATAGTATAGTATGTCGCAAAAAAAATCATTAAAAAAAAGAATAGTAAGTAAAATAAAATAGCCATAATATAGTATGTAAAAACAATCATTAAAAAGTCATAGTATAGTATGTCAAAAAATATAGTCATAAAGTATGTAAAAAAAATCATTAAAAGTCATTGTATAATATGTTGAAAAAAAGTCATGGTATAATATGTCGAAAAAAAATTAATAGTACTGTATGTCGAAAAATAGTCGTAGTAGAGTATGTCAAAGAAATCATAAAAAAGTCATAGTATAGTATTTTAAAAAAATAGTCCTACTAGAGTATGTCCAAAAAAGAGAAAAAAAACAAAAAGTTATAGTATAGTATTTAAAAAAATATATATTAAAAACAAAATAGTATAGTATGTCACAAAAAAAACATGTTAAGTAATAAATATTATGTAAAAAAAAAAAAAGCCATAGTATAGTATGTCGAAAAATAGTCATAATGTAGTATGTAAAAAACAATCATAAAAATGTCATAGTATAGTATGTAAACAAAGTCATTAAAGTCAGAGTATAGTACGCTTTTCCTGTGCGAGTATTTGTAGAAGTTACTCTATGAATGTGATCATGGTTGTTGTTGTCGTAGTATTTATAGAAGTTACTCTATGAATGTGATCATGGTTGTTGTTGTCGTAGTATTTATAGAAGTTACTCTATGAATGTGATCATGGTTGTTGTTGTTGTAGTATTTGTAGAAGTTACTCTATAACTGTAATCATAGTAGTTGTTGTTGTAGAAGCTTTTTTATAACTGTAATCATAGTTGTTGTTGTAGTATTTGTAGAAGTTACTCTATAACTGTTGTTTTAGGCTCTGATGTTTGTGAATGTGATGCAAATCTCATGTCTTCCTTCTCTTCTTTTCTCCCCAGATGAGTGCAGTCTTCTGACCACAACTGAGGATGACGGACTTTCTTCAACCACGTCTTCATCGTCTTCTTCTGCTGAATGAATGCAGACGGTGTACCCAGAAGGGTCGGAGGGGGTCATGCAGGAGAAATGCAGGGGTTTTGCAGGGATTTTTCACTAAATAAACACGGAAAAAAAAACCAAAAAAAAACGCATTTTTGTGTTTCATAACCTCTCTGTTCTATGTCTCCGAAAGCCCAGGAGGAGACGCACGTCTCATACTCCCTTCGGTACCTGACACTTACGCCCCCACTACCCCGGGGATTCGAACTCTAGTTCTTGTGTAACCACACAACCATCCAAAACCGAATGTTCCGCCACCAACCCATCAATGCCAAGCACACTTGGACTGTTCTCCTGGTAACTTTGTCTTCGTCATTGTGGAAGTTAGATCTCAAAACTCACATTATAAGGATCGAACCCACAACCTCCAGTCTTCTAACCCAGCTTCTATCACTCTGAGCTATTGGTCTTAACACTCTTATCTAATGTTTTTGGTCTTATTTGACTCTTCATTTAGGATGTTGGCCCTTAAAACTTACTTTACTGCGTTTCATAAGGATCGAACCCACAACCTCCAGTCTTCTAACCCAGCTTCTATCACTCTGAGCTATCGGTCTTAACACTCTTATGTATTGTTTTTGGTCTTATTTGACTTCTTCATTTAGGATGTTGGACCTTAAAACTTACCAGTGCAATACATAAGGATTGAACCCACAACCTTCAGTATCCCAACCCGGTATCCATCACTCTGAGCTATATGACCTGATACACTAGAATAGTGTTTCTTTGTATATTTGACTTCTTTTTTGTGTAAGTTAGACCTCAAAACTCACTGCTCCTCATAAGAATCGAACCCATAACCTCCAGTATTCCAACTCATCTTCTATCACCCTGAGCTATCTGTCATAACACAAGCGATGCATTTCTTGGTGTGTTTGACTTCTTCATTTAGGATGTTGGACCTTAAAACTTACCAGTGCAATACATAAGGATTGAACCCACAACCTTCAGTATCCCAACCCGGTATCCATCACTCTGAGCTATATGACCTGATACACTAGAATAGTGTTTCTTTGTATATTTGACTTCTTTTTTGTGTAAGTTAGACCTCAAAACTCACTGCTCCTCATAAGAATCGAACCCATAACCTCCAGTATTCCAACTCATCTTCTATCACCCTGAGCTATCTGTCATAACACAAGCAATGCATTTCTTGGTGTGTTTGACTTCTTCATTTAGGATGTTGGACCTTAAAAATTACTGCACCTTATAAGGATTGAACCCACAACCTCCTGTTTTCAAACCAGTCTTCTATCACACTGAGCTATCTGCTCAGATACACTTCATCATTGTTTTGTCGGATGTTTGACTTCATTTTGGATGTTAGACCTCAAAATTCACTGCACCACATAAGGATCGAACCTATAACCTCAGGAGACCAGCTCACCGGAGGTTATCGAGTAGCAGTCATATCAGCTCTTTATCCTGGTGAGCTATTCCTGAGCTGAACATTTTTTTTTCGTTCTCATATTTGTTGTTCACACTACCGAGGAGAAAACTTGGAGAATCTCAGGACTGGCGAGCTGGACAGGGGAGCCGGGATTGATCTTTTCGCTTGAGACTTTTAGACATCAGCATATCATCAGCATAGCTGTTGTTAGAGCCCACACACCGTGGAACGCTCTACCTGTTCAGATCAGACTGTTGTTTGCATTTTATTCTATTGTTGTTGTTGTTGGTTTTATCTGCTGTATTTTCTGAAAAGCACTTTGTAACCTTACATTGTATTGTATTATTGTGTATTATTGTATTATATTGTAACATAATATAGATAAAATTCATTTTTATTGTTATTGACAGCAGAAACTCAACACATCTTACTAAAAACACATCTGTTCTGACTGCGCCTTGACTCTTAAAATAAAATAATTTAGAACAAAACACATCTTTCTCTGTCACTTATCGATTGTTGCTAAATTTAAAGCAATTCAGCATATTTGCTGTAGTTGATGTACTTGCATGATTCTTGCAATTTGCAATAATGGTACTAGAAAAACTTTCATCCTCAAAACTTTGGATTAAGAAGACACTTGTTATGTCCCCCCCGTTTAGGGTCCAGGTGATGGAGGGAGTAACAAAATACATTTTAAACCCAGGAATGAGAGAGACTGGCCACAGGATTGTGTGGAAAACAATTATACAATTTATTAAAAAAATTATGAAAAGTTTACAAACACCAACGAAAAACTACTTTCTAACAGAAAGTGTGATGTAATTATACAATAAAATAAATAATAAAAAAAACTACTTTCAGCTTGGGCACTTCTCCTCATTCAATTCAATTCAATTAATTTTTTTATAGCGTCAAATCATAACAGAGGGTATCTCGAGACGCTTTATATATAGAGCAGGTCTTAGACCGTACTCTATAGTTTAGAGACCCAACAAGAGATCCCACCAAGAGCATTGCACCGGAGTGCGCTGTGGCCAGGAAAACCTCCCCGTTTAGCGGGTAGAAACAGAGAGCAGAACCGGGCTCTGGGTCGGCGGCCATCTGCCTCGACCGGTCGTCCCTCACAGCTGCACAAGGAGAGAAAAAAAACAACACAACCTACCACTGCACGTAACAACACTTTAGAAAGTAACTTTACTTCACAATTGTGAAAAAAAAGTCATAGTATAGTAGGTCAAAAAATTACATATTTTAGTACATCTTGAAGATATTGTGCTTATTTTCTCTCCAAGCAAATAAGAGAAAGAGAAACCATAATCCCAACCCTAACCCTAACCCTAACCCAAGAAAGAGTTAGGGTTAGGGTGAGGGTTTCTCTGTCTCTTATTTGCTTGCGTTGGGGTTAGGGCTAGACAATATCTTCAAGATCTATTAAAATATGTAATTCTTTGGCACAATTGCGAAGTAAAGTTACTTTCTAAAGTGTTGTTTCCTGCAGTGACGTGCAGGTTGTGTTGTTTTTTTTCTCTCCTGTGTCTCTCAGGTGCTGCCCTTCCTCCCTTGTGCAGTTGTTTGTAAGAATCAGAAATGCTTGTTAACAGCGACACCTGTGGCCGTTAAGTCAATTGATTTATACGTGTAAGAAGTTACAAACAGTCCCTTTAAGTTGAGTACTCCCTGATTTTTCGCTGCCTCTATTGAGCAGGAGCTTTAATTTGAGTGCTTGCAGATTGGTTATTGCCTTATTTGTTTTATTGTATAATTACATCACACTTTCTGTTAGAAAGTAGTTTTCCATTGGTGTTTGTACACTTTTCATCATTTTTTGTTAATAAATTGTATAATTGTTTTGCACACAATCCTGTGGCCAGTCTCTCTCATGCCTGGGTTTAAAATTGATTTTGTTACTCCCTCCATCACCTGGACAATAAACGGGGGGGACGTAAGTGTCTTCTTACTCCAAAGTTTTGAGGATGAAAGTTTTTCTACAACCATTATTGCAAATTGCAAGAATCATGCAAGAACATCAACTGCAGCAAATATGCTGAATTGCTTCACATTTAGCAACAATCAATAAGAGACAGAGAAAGATGTGTTTTGTTCTAAATTATTTTATTTTATGAGCCAAGGTGCAGTCAGAACAGACACGTTTTGAGTCAGATGTGTTGAGTTTCTGCTGTCAGTAACAATAAAAATGAGTTTTATGTAAATTAGGTTACAATATAATACAATAATACACAATAATACAATACAATATAAGGTTACAAAGTGCTTTTCAGAAAATACAGCAGATAAAATCAACAACAACAACAATAGAATAAAATGCAAACAAGTCTGATCTGAACAGGTAGAGCGTTTCACAGTGTGTGGGCTTTAACAACAGCTATGCTGATGATATGCTGATATGCGGTAGTGTGAACAACAAATATGAGAACGAAAAAAAAATGTTCAACTCAGGAATAGCTCACCGGGATAAAGGACTGATATGACTGCTACTCGATAACCTCAGGTGAGCAGGTCCTAAGACCTGAGGTTATAGGTTCGATCCTTATGTGGTTCAATGAATTTTGAGGTCTAACATCCAAAATGAAGTCAAAGATGCAACGAAATAATGATGAAGTGTATCTGAGCAGATAGCTCAGTGTGATAGAAGACTGGTTTGAAAACAGGAGGTTGTGGGTTCGATCCTTATAAGGTGCAGTAATTTTTAAGGGCCAACATCCTAAATGAAGAAGTCAAACACACCAAGAAATGCATCACTTGTGTTATGACAGATAGCTCAGGGTGATAGAAGCTGAGTTGGAATACTGGAGGTTATGGGTTCGATTCTTATGAGGAGCAGTGACTTTTGAGGTCTAACTTACACAAAAAATAGGTCAAGTATATAAAGAAACACTATTCCAGTGTATCAGGTCATATAGTTCAGAGTGATGGATACCGGGTTGGGATACTGAAGGTTGTGGGTTCAATCCTTATGTATTGCACTGGTAAGTTTTAAGGACCAACATCCTAAATGTAGAAGTCAAATAAGACCAAAAACAATACATAAGAGTGTTAAGACTGCTAGCTCAGAGTGATAGAAGCTGGGTTAGAAGACTGGAGGTTGTGGGTTCGATCCTTATGAAACGCAGTAAAGTAAGTTTTAAGGGCCAACATCCTAAATGAAGAGTCAAATAAGACCAAAAACATTAGATAAGAGTGTTAAGACCAATAGCTCAGAGTGATAGAAGCTGGGTTAGAAGACTGGAGGTTGTGGGTTCGATCCTTATAATGTGAGTTTTGAGATCTAACTTCCACAATGACGAAGACAAAGTTACCAGGAGAACAGTCCAAGTGTGCTTGGCATTGATGGGTTGGTGGCGGAACATTCGGTTTGGATGGTTGTGTGGTTACACAAGAACTAGAGTTCGAATCCCCGGGGTAGTGGGGGCGTAAGTGTCAGGTACCGAAGGGAGTATGAGACGTGCGTCTCCTCCTGGGCTTTCGGAGACATAGCACGGAGAGGTTATGAAACACAAAAATGCGTATTTTTTTTTTTTTTTTCCGTGTTTATTTAGTGAAAAATCCCTGCAAAACCCCTGCATTTCTCCTGCATGACCCCCTCCGACCCTTCTGGGTACACCGTCTGCATTCATTCAGCAGAAGAAGAAGAAGAAGACGATGAAGACGTGGTTGAAGAAAGTCCGTCATCCTCAGTTGTGGTCAGAAGACTGCACTCATCTGGGGAGAAAAGAAGAGAAGGAAGACATGAGATTTGCATCACATTCACAAACATCAGAGCCTAAAACAACAGTTATAGAATAACTTCTACAAATACTACAACAACAACAACAACTATGATTACAGTTCTAAAAAAGCTTCTACAACAACAACTACTATGATTACAGTTATAGAGTAACTTCTACAAATACACAGGAAACGTGTACTATACTCTGACTTTAATGACTTTGTTTACATACTGTATTTTGACTATATTTTGACATACTATACTATGACTGTTTTTAACATAATATACTATAACTTTTTAATGATTTTTTTGAAATACTATATCATGGCCATTTTTTTTTTACATACTATTCTATTACTTTTTATAGTGTTTTTTTGCGACATACTATACAATGGGTTTATTTTATAATTTTTCTTTGACATACTATGACATAACTTTTTTTTAAAACTTTTTTTGGACATACTGTAGTAGGACTATTTTTAAAAAAATACTAAACTATGACTTTTTTATGATTTATTTTTACATACTATACTGACTATTTTTTGACATACTATACTATGACTTTTTAATTATTGTTTTGACATACTATATTATGGCTATTTTTTTTTACATACTATTCTATGAATTTGTATGTTTGTTTTTTTTAATAATTTCTTTTGACATACTATACCATGACATTTTTTTTTTTTTTTACTTTTTTGGACATACTGTAGTAGGACTATTTATTTTTAAATACTATATGACTTTTTTATGATCGTTTTTACATACTATACTACATATACTATGACTATTTTTCTGACATACTATACTATGACTTTTTAATGATTGTTTTTACATACTATACTGTGACAATTTTTGGAAATACTATACTATGACATTTTTATGATTTGTTTTTACATACTGTATTATGAATATTTTTTGACATACTATACTATGACTTTTTTTTACATACTATACTATGGCTATTTTTCGACATACTATATGACATTTTTTTTACATACTATAGTATTTATTTTTTTCGACATAGTATACTATAATTTTTTCCGACATACTATACCATGACTATTTTTTCGACATACTATACTATGACTTTTTATGTTTTTTTGCGACATACTATACCATGTTTTTTTATAATTTCTTTTTGACACGATGACTATTTTACTATACAAGTAGGACTATTTTTTTTAAATACTATACTATGACTTTTTATGACATTTTTATATATGCATACTTAATGACTTTTTTATGGCATACTTTACTATGACTTTTTATATGACATACTATACCATAGCACATGTGTGCATTAATGCCAAACCTAAATTTAATTGACATACTATGACCTTTATGATGATAAACAAGTACAGTTTTCTAGAATGTATGAGTAAGAGGACTCACCGGTATCCTGTCGCTGTCTATGATGGTGTTGAGACGATGAGGGATCAGCTCATCTGTCCTGCAGAGACACAGTAGAGATGTTAAAGAAATGCATTTTACTACCTGAGCCACGAGTAAAATGAATAAAGTCTTTAATAAGAACAATAGGCTTTTGTTGGTGTGATCTTTTGAGTTTGTATCTGCTGCACTAGTGGTTCGATGTGGTTTGATGTTCTATGTTTTGATACATATAAAAACACATTTACACTGCATTCAAATAAAGTAGGTCGGATTTCAAAGTGCCTAATCACCAAGTTCCCACAGCTGTTTCCGGTCTGTGCAAACATTCAATCAATCAATCAATGCAACTCTTACTGAGTTCTGTTATCAGTTATTTTACTAATATTTGTCAAACAATGAAGACGCTCGTCGTTTAAACATGTCAAGTTGAGTTGTTTGCATCCCTGGTTAGTGATTGTTGTTGTTGTTGGTTTGTTTGTAATTGTTTTAGTCTCACCTGTTTGAAGCATGCGCACCGGTGCCTCCCAATCAAAGGTCCGACTGACAAACAGGAAGTGGAAGAATCCAATTTACTTAATACAGGAGGGAACCAGACTGTACTAAATGGAGTGGAGCACAGGGGTGTTTGTTTGTTTAATTTTATTTATTTGCACAATTTGGATATAAAATATGTACTATTTAATAAAATAATATGCTGAATTGCTTCACATTTAGCAACAATCAATAAGAGACAGAGAAAGATGTGTTTTGTTCTAAATTATTTTATTTTATGAGCCAAGGTGCAGTCAGAACAGACACGTTTTGAGTCAGATGTGTTGAGTTTCTGCTGTCAGTAACAATAAAAATGAGTTTTATGTATATTAGGTTACAATATAATACAATAATACACAATAATACAATACAATATAAGGTTACAACGTGCTTTTCAGAAAATACAGCAGATAAAACCAACAACAACAACAATAGAATAAAATGCAAACAAGTCTGATCTGAACAGGTAGAGTGTTTCACAGTGTGTGGGCTTTAACAACAGCTATGCTGATGATATGCTGATATGCGGTAGTGTGAACAACAAATATGAGAACGAAAAAAAAATGTTCAACTCAGGAATAGCTCACCGGGATAAAGGACTGATATGACTGCTACTCGATAACCTCAGGTGAGCAGGTCCTAAGACCTGAGGTTATAGGTTCGATCCTTATGTGGTGCAGTGAATTTTGAGGTCTAACATCCAAAATGAAGTCAAAGATGCAACGAAATAATGATGAAGTGTATCTGAGCAGATAGCTCAGTGTGATAGAAGACTGGTTTGAAAACAGGAGGTTGTGGGTTCAATCCTTATAAGGTGCAGTAATTTTTAAGGGCCAACATCCTAAATGAAGAAGTCAAACACACCAAGAAATGCATCACTTGTGTTATGACAGATAGCTCAGGGTGATAGAAGCTGAGTTGGAATACTGGAGGTTATGGGTTCGATTCTTATGAGGAGCAGTGACTTTTGAGGTCTAACTTACACAAAAAATAGGTCAAGTATATAAAGAAACACTATTCCAGTGTATCAGGTCATATAGTTCAGAGTGATGGATACCGGGTTGGGATACTGAAGGTTGTGGGTTCAATCCTTATGTATTACACTGGTAAGTTTTAAGGACCAACATCCTAAATGTAGAAGTCAAATAAGACTAAAAACAATACATAAGAGTGTTAAGACTGCTAGCTCAGAGTGATAGAAGCTGGGTTAGAAGACTGGAGGTTGTGGGTTCGATCCTTATAAGGTGCAGTAATTTTTAAGGTCCAACATCCTAAATGAAGAAGTCAAACACACCAAGAAATGCATCACTTGTGTTATGACAGATAGCTCAGGGTGATAGAAGCTGAGTTGGAATACTGGAGGTTATGGGTTCGATTCTTATGAGGAGCAGTGACTTTTGAGGTCTAACTTACACAAAAAATAGGTCAAGTATATAAAGAAACACTACTCCAGTGTATCAGGTCATATAGTTCAGAGTGATGGATACTGGGTTGGGATACTGAAGGTTGTGGGTTCAATCCTTATGTATTGCACTGGTAAGTTTTAAGGTCCAACATCCTAAATGAAGAAGTCAAATAAGACCAAAAACAATACATAAGAGTGTTAAGACCGATAGCTCAGAGTGATAGAAGCTGGGTTAGAAGACTGGAGGTTGTGGGTTCGATCCTTATGAAACGCAGTAAAGTAAGTTTTAAGGGCCAACATCCTAAATGAAGAGTCAAATAAGACCAAAAACATTAGATAAGAGTGTTAAGACCAATAGCTCAGAGTGATAGAAGCTGGGTTAGAAGACTGGAGGTTGTGGGTTCGATCCTTATAATGTGAGTTTTGAGATCTAACTTCCACAATGACGAAGACAAAGTTACCAGGAGAACAGTCCAAGTGTGCTTGGCATTGATGGGTTGGTGGTGGAACATTCGGTTTGGATGGTTGTGTGGTTACACAAGAACTAGAGTTCGAATCCCCGGGGTAGTGGGGGCGTAAGTGTCAGGTACCGAAGGGAGTATGAGACGTGCGTCTCCTCCTGGGCTTTCGGAGACATAACACAGAGAGGTTATGAAACACAAAAATGCGTTTTTTTTTTTTTTTTTTTTTTTTTTTTCCTTCGTGTTTATTTAGTGAAAAATCCCTGCAAAACCCCTGCATTTCTCCTGCATGACCCCCTCCGACCCTTCTGGGTACACCGTCTGCATTCATTCAGCAGAAGAAGAAGACGTGGATGAAGAAAGTCCGTCATCCTCAGTTGTGGTCAGAAGACTCTGCACTCATCTGGGGAGAAAAGAAGAGAAGGAAGACATGAGAATTGCATCACATTCACAAACATCAGAGCCTAAAACAACAGTTATAGAATAACTTCTACAAATACTACAACAACAACTATGATTACAGTTATAAAAAAGCTTCTACAACAACAACTACTATGATTACAGTTATAGAGTAACTTCTACAAATACACAGGAAACGTGTACTATACTCTGACTTTAATTACTTTGTTTACATACTGTATTTTGACTATATTTTGACATACTATACTATGACTGTTTTTAACATAATATACTATAACTTTTTAATGATTTTTTTGAAATACTATATCATGGCCATTTTTTTTTTACATACTATTCTATTACTTTTTATAGTGTTTTTTTGCGACATACTATACAATGGGTTTATTTTATAATTTTTCTTTGACATACTATGACATGACTTTTTTTTAAAACTTTTTTTGGACATACTGTAGTAGGACTATTTTTAAAAAAATACTAAACTATGACTTTTTTATGATTTATTTTTACATACTATACTGACTATTTTTTGACATACTATACTATGACTTTTTAATTATTGTTTTGACATACTATATTATGGCTATTTTTTTTTTACATACTATTCTATGAATTTGTATGTTTGTTTTTTTTAATAATTTCTTTTGACATACTATACCATGACATTTTTTTTTTTTTTTACTTTTTTGGACATACTGTAGTAGGACTATTTATTTTTAAATACTATATGACTTTTTTATGATCGTTTTTACATACTATACTACATATACTATGACTATTTTTCTGACATACTATACTATGACTTTTTAATGATTGTTTTTACATACTATACTGTGACAATTTTTGGAAATACTATACTATGACATTTTTATGATTTGTTTTTACATACTGTATTATGAATATTTTTTGACATACTATACTATGACTTTTTTTTACATACTATACTATGGCTATTTTTCGACATACTATATGACATTTTTTTTACATACTATAGTATTTATTTTTTTCGACATAGTATACTATAATTTTTTCCGACATACTATACCATGACTATTTTTTCGACATACTATACTATGACTTTTTATGTTTTTTTTGCGACATACTATACCATGTTTTTTTATAATTTCTTTTTGACACGATGACTATTTTACTATACAAGTAGGACTATTTTTTTTAAATACTATACTATGACTTTTTATGACATTTTTATATATGCATACTTAATGACTTTTTTATGGCATACTTTACTATGACTTTTTATATGACATACTATACCATAGCACATGTGTGAATTAATGCCAAACCTAAATTTAATTGACATACTATGACCTTTATGATGATAAACAAGTACAGTTTTCTAGAATCTATGAGTAAGAGGACTCACCGGTATCCTGTCGCTGTCTATGATGGTGTTGAGACGATGAGGGATCAGCTCATCTGTCCTGCAGAGACACGGTAGAGATGTTAAAGAAATGCATTTTACTACCTGAGCCACGAGTAAAATGAATAAAGTCTTTAATAAGAAGAATAGGCTTTTGTTGGTGTGATCTTTTGAGTTTGTATCTGCTGCACTAGTGGTTTGATGTGGTTTGATGTTCTATGTTTTGATACATATAAAAACACATTTACACTGCATTCAAATAAAGTAGGTCGGATTTCAAAGTGCCTAATCACCAAGTTCCCACAGCTGTTTCCGGTCTGTGCAAACATTCATTCAATCAATCAATGCAACTCTTACTGAGTTCTGTTATCAGTTATTTTACTAATATTTGTCAAACAATGAAGACGCTCGTCGTTTAAACATGTCAAGTTGAGTTGTTTGCATCCCTGGTTAGTGATTGTTGTTGTTGTTGGTTTGTTTGTAATTGTTTTAGTCTCACCTGTTTGAAGCATGCGCACCGGTGCCTCCCAATCAAAGGTCCGACTGACAAACAGGAAGTGGAAGAATCCAATTTACTTAATACAGGAGGGAACCAGACTGTACTAAATGGAGTGGAGCACAGGGGTGTTTGTTTGTTTAATTTTATTTATTTGCACAATTTGGATATAAAATATGTACTATTTAATAAAATAATATGCTGAATTGCTTCACATTTAGCAACAATCAATAAGAGACAGAGAAAGATGTGTTTTGTTCTAAATTATTTTATTTTATGAGCCAAGGTGCAGTCAGAACAGACACGTTTTGAGTCAGATGTGTTGAGTTTCTGCTGTCAGTAACAATAAAAATGAGTTTTATGTATATTAGGTTACAATATAATACAATAATACACAATAATACAATACAATATAAGGTTACAACGTGCTTTTCAAAAAATACAGCAGATAAAACCAACAACAACAACAATAGAATAAAATGCAAACAAGTCTGATCTGAACAGGTAGAGTGTTTCACAGTGTGTGGGCTTTAACAACAGCTATGCTGATGATATGCTGATATGCGGTAGTGTGAACAACAAATATGAGAACGAAAAAAAAAATGTTCAACTCAGGAATAGCTCACCGGGATAAAGGACTGATATGACTGCTACTCGATAACCTCAGGTGAGCAGGTCCTAAGACCTGAGGTTATAGGTTCGATCCTTATGTGGTTCAATGAATTTTGAGGTCTAACATCCAAAATGAAGTCAAAGATGCAACGAAATAATGATGAAGTGTATCTGAGCAGATAGCTCAGTGTGATAGAAGACTGGTTTGAAAACAGGAGGTTGTGGGTTCAATCCTTATAAGGTGCAGTAATTTTTAAGGGCCAACATCCTAAATGAAGAAGTCAAACACACCAAGAAATGCATCACTCGTGTTATGACAGATAGCTCAGGGTGATAGAAGCTGAGTTGGAATACTGGAGGTTATGGGTTCGATTCTTATGAGGAGCAGTGACTTTTGAGGTCTAACTTACACAAAAAATAGGTCAAGTATATAAAGAAACACTATTCCAGTGTATCAGGTCATATAGTTCAGAGTGATGGATACCGGGTTGGGATACTGAAGGTTGTGGGTTCAATCCTTATGTATTGCACTGGTAAGTTTTAAGGACCAACATCCTAAATGTAGAAGTCAAATATGACCAAAAACAATACATAAGAGTGTTAAGACTGCTAGCTCAGAGTGATAGAAGCTGGGTTAGAAGACTGGAGGTTGTGGGTTCGATCCTTATAAGGAGCAGTGACTTTTGAGGTCTAACTTACACAAAAAATAGGTCAAGTATATAAAGAAACACTACTCCAGTGTATCAGGTCATATAGCTCAGAGTGATGGATACTGGGTTGGGATACTGAAGGTTGTGGGTTCAATCCTTATGTATTGCACTGGTAAGTTTTAAGGTCCAACATCCTAAATGAAGAAGTCAAATAAGACCAAAAACAATACATAAGAGTGTTAAGACCGATAGCTCAGAGTGATAGAAGCTGGGTTAGAAGACTGGAGGTTGTGGGTTCGATCCTTATAATGTGAGTTTTGAGATCTAACTTCCACAATGACGAAGACAAAGTTACCAGGAGAACAGTCCAAGTGTGCTTGGCATTGATGGGTTGGTGGCGGAACATTCGGTTTGGATGGTTGTGTGGTTACACAAGAACTAGAGTTCGAATCCCCGGGGTAGTGGGGGCGTAAGTGTCAGGTACCGAAGGGAGTATGAGACGTGCGTCTCCTCCTGGGCTTTCGGAGACATAGCACGGAGAGGTTATGAAACACAAAAATGCGTTTTTTTTTTTTTTTTGTTTGTTTATTGTTTATTGTTTATTGTTTATTGTTTATTGTTTATTGTTTATTGTTTATTGTTTATTTAGTGAAAAATCCCTGCAAAACCCCTGCATTTCTCCTGCATGACCCCCTCCGACCCTTCTGGGTACACCGTCTGCATTCATTCAGCAGAAGAAGACGATGAAGACGTGGTTGAAGAAAGTCCGTCATCCTCAGTTGTGGTCAGAAGACTCTGCACTCATCTGGGGAGAAAAGAAGAGAAGGAAGACATGAGAATTGCATCACATTCACAAACATCAGAGCCTAAAACAACAGTTATAGAATAACTTCTACAAATACTACAACAACAACTATGATTACAGTTCTAAAAAAGCTTCTACAACAACAACTACTATGATTACAGTTATAGAGTAACTTCTACAAATACACAGGAAACGTGTACTATACTCTGACTTTAATGACTTTGTTTACATACTGTATTTTGACTATATTTTGACATACTATACTATGACTGTTTTTAACATAATATACTATAACTTTTTAATGATTTTTTTGAAATACTATATCATGGCCATTTTTTTTTTACATACTATTCTATTACTTTTTATAGTGTTTTTTTGCGACATACTATACAATGGGTTTATTTTATAATTTTTCTTTGACATACTATGACATGACTTTTTTTTTAAAACTTTTTTTGGACATACTGTAGTAGGACTATTTTTAAAAAAATACTAAACTATGACTTTTTTATGATTTATTTTTACATACTATACTGACTATTTTTTGACATACTATACTATGACTTTTTAATTATTGTTTTGACATACTATATTATGGCTATTTTTTTTTACATACTATTCTATGAATTTGTATGTTTGTTTTTTTTAATAATTTCTTTTGACATACTATACCATGACATTTTTTTTTTTTTACTTTTTTGGACATACTGTAGTAGGACTATTTATTTTTAAATACTATATGACTTTTTTATGATCGTTTTTACATACTATACTACATATACTATGACTATTTTTCTGACATACTATACTATGACTTTTTAATGATTGTTTTTACATACTATACTGTGACAATTTTTGGAAATACTATACTATGACATTTTTATGATTTGTTTTTACATACTGTATTATGAATATTTTTTGACATACTATACTATGACTTTTTTTACATACTATACTATGGCTATTTTTCGACATACTATATGACTTTTTTTTTACATACTATAGTATTTATTTTTTTCGACATAGTATACTATAATTTTTTCCGACATACTATACCATGACTATTTTTTTGACATACTGTACTATGACTTTTTTCGACATACTATACTATGACTTTTTATGTTTTTTTTGCGACATACTATACCATGTTTTTTTATAATTTCTTTTTGACACGATGACTATTTTACTATACAAGTAGGACTATTTTTTTAAATACTATACTATGACTTTTTATGACATTTTTATATATGCATACTTAATGACTTTTTTATGGCATACTTTACTATGACTTTTTATATGACATACTATACCATAGCACATGTGTGCATTAATGCCAAACCTAAATTTAATTGACATACTATGACCTTTATGATGATAAACAAGTACAGTTTTCTAGAATCTATGAGTAAGAGGACTCACCGGTATCCTGTCGCTGTCTATGATGGTGTTGAGACGATGAGGAATCAGCTCATCTGTCCTGCAGAGACACGTTATAGATGTTAAAGAAATGCATTTTACTACCTGAGCCACGAGTAAAATGAATAAAGTCTTTAATAAGAACAATAGGCTTTTGTTGGTGTGATCTTTTGAGTTTGTATCTGCTGCACTAGTGGTTTGATGTGGTTTGATGTTCTATGTTTTGATACATATAAAAACACATTTACACTGCATTCAAATAAAGTAGGTCGGATTTCAAAGTGCCTAATCACCAAGTTCCCAAGTGAAGTGCAGTGACTTTTAAGGTCCAACATCCAAAATGAAGTCAAACATGCGACAAAACAATGACGAAGTGTATCTGAGAAGATAGCTCAATGTGATAGAAGACTGTTTTGAAAACAGGAGGTTGTGGGACAATCCTTATGACGTGCAGTGACTTTTAAGGTCCAACATCCTAAATGAAGAAGTCAAATAAGACCAAAAACAATATATAACAGTGTTAAGACCGATAGCTCAGAGTGATAGAAGCTGGGTTAGAAGACTGGAGGTTTATTGTGTGAATGAATTTTGAAAACCCTGAGAAACCCCTGCATTTCTCCTGCATGACCCCCTCTGACCCTTCTGGGTACACCGTCTGCATTCATACAGTAGAAGAAGACGTGGATGAAGTCAGCGAAGAAACTCGGTCATCCTCAGTTGTGGTCAGAAGACTCTGCACTCATCTGGGGAGAAAAGAAGAGAAGGAAAATCTGCAATAATAATTGTCAATATTGTCAAATCGACATACTATACTATGCCTTTTTATGATTTTTTTCGGACATATTATAATATGAATTATATATGATTTTCTTCAACATACTATACTATGACTTTTTTATGATTTTTTTCGACATACTATACTATGACACTTTTATTTTTTTCGACATATTATACTATGACTTTTTAAATAATTCAATATATGAGTGGTTGTCTTTTATTTTATTTTTTTTGTCCTGTTTAAATGCATTTTTTTAAAAACACCCTAATATACCATAATAAATTAAATTGCAGTGATCTTAGTGTAGTCCACTCACCGTCAGCTGCAGGTTGGCGTGGCTCTTCTCCCTCCACCTCTTGGCTCTTCTGGTCGTAGTTGACGGCCAGCTCCTCCAGGGCCTGCAGCACCTCCTTCACCTCCTCCTTGGCCAGCTCGTTCTCCGTCTGCAGCCGGTGCAGCTCCTCCTGGATCTCCTCGTAGTCGCACCACTAACTGCGTCTGATTTCATCATCCTGCAGAAATATTAATGGAAAAGTCAGTAATTTGAAAGAGTTTGAAAGTAACTACTCATCTACTGTTCACCGTGTAAACTCGTCATTAAAGACTCTGCTTTGGACAGTAACATTTGTGATCATTGGCTTGTTTGTCCTTCTTTTAGAGTTACATGTTTGAAGCATGTGCATCCTTGTTACCTCCAAGACAAAGGGCCGACCCTCAAACAGGAAGGGGAATTCATTAATTAATTAATTATTTAATTGACGGCCAGTTAATTAATTAATTAATTAATGCAAGAGGGAACCCAGACTGTACTAAAACCCCAAACTTAACAGTAAGAAGAATGTTTTAACAGTATTGTTTTGCATGGAAATAATTTATTAATGTATTAATTAAAGACAAATTCAGAGCGGATTCACACTACATGCTCTTAAAGTTTCAGAGGGTTGGCTCTGTGCTTTTAAGACATCTATCAACATTATGAGGAGCAGTATGAGTACATGAATGCTGGTATTAAATTTCATAGCAATCCACGCAGTAAATATCAAGATATTTCACAGGATAAGTGAAATATCTCGCAAAAAAAGTAGGATATTTGAGGCTATATATTATAACACTTCTGGTGTGACTCTCTTTAACCTTGTCTAAAATATCATATAACTGTGGAGTACTTTGAGTAAAAGTGTGCTCCAAACTACATTTCATTCTGTACAGAACATTCAGACAAAAAGGAAAGACACAATTTGCCACCTTGCTCCTTTTAAACCCTCGTTCTCACCCGTCACCACTTAATGACTTCTTTAAATGTCACCGCGGATGGTGCCGTTATATACGTCAGATTAGAATCTCATTAACCCTGAATGAGGTCGTCCCTACACTGTTTCCTTACACTCCCTTCAAAGGAAATCAGATGGTAAAGGCAGCATTGAAGAAGAGGATTTACCCCGTGTACCGCTGACTTGTCACAAACTCCCTGGAAGCATCGGAGACGATGACGAGCCCCGGGCAAGCTGTGATATTTCAGTCTGTCGGTGTGGGTGACCTGCCCTTTCTATCACCTCCCTGCGAAGCACTCCTTCATCCTCCATCCTGCCTTTTTGTCTTCCTCCTGAAAGAAGAAAGAGACTGAGGCCAAAAACAAAGACAAAATACAGCAGAAACATATTTTACTTTAAACTCTGAAGGTCATGGAGCGCCTACAGTGGACGTCCTTCCTGTGACCTCTGACCCAAGAAGCCCTAAAGCTGCAGCTCATGCTCACTGTGGGGTGAACGGTGACATTTGCTTCTATTCAAATGAACCCAGATATATGCATTCATTTAAAACAATATGCATACCTCATCCACTTCTAATATTCATCTGTTTTCCTTGGGAAACCAGTGCTCTTTCATTGTTAATCATATGCTAATACAGTAGACTTAAATCAGTTGAAGAAGATGGATATTACGAACCAAAAAAGTCTGCTTTTGTAGAGAATTTCATCTTGCTTTATCTTAATCAACCGCATTTTTTGGGGTCTAAAAACAATCAAATATACATAATGTAAATGTAGACATACAGCTGTTTAGATTAATGTTTATATTGATTTAAAAATCCTTAATTTATTACAATATTCACAACTTTAATGATATAAAAGGGTAGAAATGTGGACTATATTGTTTTAGATGAATGCATATATTTGGGCCAAATATATGCATTCATTTAAATACACATCAATATATCAGAATCAGCATGCAAAACCCACAATGTTTATTTTTGTTTATTAAGTCTTCTGTTTTTGTGATTTGTCTTAATTGTGTTTCTAATTATGTGAGCAGGTGAGCAGTTAATTAGTGAGCTTTACAGGTGCTGGTAGGGAGGTTTTGTTAGCTGTACTTAACACTACAATCAAATCTGACATGATACACATATTTTTAGATTCATTTTGACTTACTCTTCATGAGAATATAATTACCTTCAATGTCCATCATGATCTGCTCAGAAAGCACAGGAAAAAGATGCTCCTTAAAACACCAGAACTTGCCTCAAAATAATCATATTTGAATGTTTTCTTAAGTTTTAAAGTAGTTTAGTGATAGATATTTGTCCATTCATGGGTGCATTGCAATCAGGAACTACTAATAGTGAATTTGGCTCACTTAAATGGTGCAATTTCCCAAAATGTATACATATATAGGCTAAAATAAACTTGGCTCAAGTTGTAGTCTGCAGCCAACTCACTCACATGGCAACATTAGTGCACTTCCTGTTTTCATCCCCCAAAGGCATTCTGGGAACTGTAGTTCCTAAACTTCCAAAAATGTCAAACTATTCCTTTAATAATTCAACTTTCTGTTCTTAGAAGGGCACTTTTGTATAATTATTTATTATTTTAAATGTATTTGTTAATCTAGTATTTTATTTATATGTACTTTTATAGATTATATTATTTATTATTATATTATTATATTATTATATTATTATAGAGTATGGGCGCCATCTGTTGTCCACATATCCATATATGTATCTCTTCATTTTTGCACAAATATTACAGTTACATTAACCTAAAACTATTTTTTTAAATATTTTTCAACCTGAACAGAAACAACACTACTGAAGATATTGAAATACAGCTTCAAAAGTGTTACTGATATCACACTGAGAAAACAAATTATTATATATTTTTTACATAATTCCTTTCAATATCAGGGATTGTTTGTGGATCCTAATCACCCATTGATGGTTTGTATCCTCCATAATAATAATAATAATAATAATAATAATAATAATAACAATAACAATAACAATAATAATAATAATAATAACATTTTATTTAATTGCACCTTTCATAAATAATAAATATGTTGTAAAATGCACTGAATAAATGCTTCAAATATCAGTGTGTTTGTCCTCATCGAAATATTAATTTGTATGTGTACACAGATATTGACGCATAATCCATCAAGATGAATGTCTACACACATGTACACACAGGCTATTGATTATCTGGTTATCTGCTAATCATCCTGCATGCATGTACTGATGAAATGCTGAGTGTGTGCACGTACTACTACCACAGCATTTCTCTCATTTTTATTGAAACTGGAGAACACAGAAATTATACTCAGACACTTGAGCCACAAACTTAAATCTCTTTGCTTAGTTTCAAGTTACCATCATGTAATATGGAGCAACACGGACAATAAAAAAATACAATGAAATAAAATATGATATTTTCTCTTGACATCTTTGGAGTTTGATTGATTACGACATAATATAGATAATCTATTGTAGCTTTCAATCTACTTTGCATGTCCATATTCACTGGTTTTACTGTGGTACATTCAACAAGGAGCTGTCAGTGATAATAAATCCCATAAATCCCATAAATCCCATCATATATGTGAGCAAACTGCTCCCTCTTAAGGCCAACATTTCTTCCACATCCCATTCATGTCCAGAAGGAAGTGGGCGAGATGCTTCCTGTTGCACGTTAAACATGGCTGATCTTTGTCAGACTGGTGTGAGTTGGTGGACACAATGACGCCTCATTCATTGATCGTTGCAGTTTTAGGATGTGAATAATAACTGTATGGTGAAAGAAGACAAGCAGCAGAGATGCTTGTTTAGATGCTTCGACGTCTCCTAATTTAAAGGATAATTCCAGTTTATTATATTATTTTGCAATATTTTTGTGGCAAGAGATCTTGTAGTATCATTGCTCAAACTAAGTTTGACAGGACAGGAAATATGAAGTCATAGGAGTGCCATAAAAAAGAACAAATCTGTAAAAGAATAAGAAAATAAATGTTGAAATATAAAGAGAAATAAAAAAAATAAAAAAATGGAAAGATAAATAAATAAAAGAATAAATACATTTGGAATTATAAAGACAAATACAAATATAAAAGGATAATTATAAGCATTTTCTTTTATTTTCACATTTATTTGTTTATATATTTCTGTATATATATCTTTTAAAAATATATCTTTATTTATTTTTGCATCTCTTTATTTTATGTCATTTATTTATTTTTATCCCTTTATTGTCCCTTTTTCTTTTCCCTATTGCTTTCCTAATATTTATTTTTTTCTTTCTTTCTTTTTTTATATTTCCAAATTTTTTTATTTACTTATATATTGTTTTATTTGTTTATTTTTTACATTTTGCATTTTTAATTTACTTATTTATTATTTTTTATTCATTCCTCTTTATATTTCCATATTTATTTTCTTATTGTTTTATAGATGTATTCTTTTTTATGACTCCTTTGACTCCATATTTATTTTAATAAATGTTGTGCAGCTTTAATAATTATAATCTGAATTGTATCTGGATGTGATTCTGGTTAAATTTACACCTGTATTTTGTGTAATTTATAATCAAACAATACCAAAAAACAAAAGTTCAATCAATAATCTATGTTGACTGATTAATAGGCTTACCCTTGCCCTTGGGTTTTTAATAATGTTATAGTAATTTTACTTACTTTTAAGTAAGTATGAAGTATGCTAATAAGCTAATGATGTTTTTAAACAACATAATTTGATGAGTTTGATGATCAATTTTAGTCAGACTATTGATAACAATATAGAGTGATTAAACATCTGTAAATGTTATGAAAGTTTACAGTGTAAATTCATCATCCCATACATTCAAATGTGTTTGAATGACAATTAAATCAACAATACATTAAATTTGCACTATTTACATATTCTAATTACATATAATACACTATTTTAACTGTAATACTTTACATCTGATTATTGATTAGGAGATGAAGGTGATGTAAAATGTAGAAATCTCACAAAATAGTAGGAATGTAAACACACACACTCTTGCATTCATATGTTAAACCAAAAGTTATTTCACAGATCTTATAAATTAATTTGAGGCCGACATGCTGGCAAATATTCACAATTAGTCTTTGAAATCAGAGAGAAGGAAGTAATGGAAATAAGACGTTTTTTGTACAACAGGAAGTGAGTTTGGCTGCAGGTCAGAAGGCGTCCTTTTACGCTGGAAAAGCTCTATAAAAAGCTGCAGCGTGCACGAGTTCCCATGTGAGTTTTAAAGCTGCAGTTTTCAGCCACTAGAGAGCAGCAGTCGTCCATAATCTCCACAGATTCATCTGAGTTCTTCTTACATTCTCCATATTTTACATTAAATCAGAGCCTCAGTCAGGTCTATAAATTCCCCATCCGTCATGATAATCCCACTGAAGTTCCTCCTGCAGATGTTGCACATCCCTGACTCCACCCAGTAAAGAGTCTCAGCACCGAACCTCCAGACTTAGACTCTAATGATGCTGATGGAGGAGGAGGCTCTGTGGAGCTACAAGAGAGAGAGAGAGAGGAGAGTCAACACATGAGTCATAAATAGAGAGGGTCACATATATGAACATGACTCATAAACCTCAGGAAGGGAGTGCGTGGGCCGTACTCACATGCACCGCCACGTGCCGTCATGCACTTTATGTATGATGTCTGGTAAAGATTTACCGTTTAATCAATGACGTGTGCAGACTCCACACTGCAGATAGGCTCAGTGGAAGTAATTGTGCTCTGAAATAATTCGTACTGTTGGGAGCATCTTGTTATCGAGGCACCCAGATATAACATGAATCACGTTTGGCACATCTTGTTTTCCACTTGTCTCTGCCCTGAGGCCACTTGTTCCAAAACAACAACTTTTTAATGGATCTCGCCTCTAAATCTGACATTTGTCTTCATTAACATGCATCCCATACCCATTATATGTAATAAATCTTTGTCCAATTAAAATGTTAACCTCTTAAGTCGTTATAAACTCATGCCGTGCAGCCAAACTTTATTCAAACTGACTGAACTTTATCTGAAATTTAAGCTGAGATACAAAAGTTTCTAAATATACCAAATATATCAGGTTGAATTTAGGGGAAAATGATGCACAAAACATCTAGAAGTCATCTATCTAGGGCATGGAGTCACAGGTTTGAGTATATCCAACTCATTGCAGAACAAGCAGAGAGAGGAATACGATGATTTTTCCAATTTTAAAGCCACGTTAGGGGAACTATAAGGACATTAAAGGGTTAATTATCTCTTGCCTGTAATGCAGCTAATTATATTAGAGCTGAAGTCATTAGAGGAGTAATTTATTAGAGGGGATCGGCGGAAAATTAGTCAGCGATAATTTTTGATAAGTGATTAAGTGTTTGAGTAATTATTTCTAACAAAATTAATTAACAAAATGTCAACAAGATTATATTTGGTTATTAAAAGACACTGAAGAACGACAACAAATCAATGCAAAATGACTAAACTTCAAACTTAAACGTGCTGATAGTGCATGCAAATAGAATAAATCTCATCTCATGCAAACACATAACATGATGGAGAATGATGATTTCCTTTAAAGGTGCAGTTTTAGTAGCTATATCTGCAAGAGATGATTTAAGTGTGATCTATGGTCTTGGTTTGAAGTGCTATTATAAAATGCTTTCTGATGTTCATTTATGCACCACTCATTGATTTTTTGAAGTATGATATCTTTGCTCTAACTAACTGGAAGCGAAGACTGACAGATTTGACTCGTCTCAAACAACTCGGCTCACTTTTACCGAGCGTGTCGCAGCAACAACTCAACAAGCTCTCTCTGTGTTTCCAGCCTGGTTGTTTTATATTTAGCCATGATGGCAGCAGCCTTGGTTGCTAGGAGATCACTGATGCAGCTACAAAGGCTCTTCAGAGACGAAACAAAATACTCCTGGCAGCCAAGAATGATCATGCATTATAGAGAGGCGCAACTACAAGATGAGAGCGGGGGAGAAGACGTTTGACAAGAGGAAGTTTTCTTAATGAAGTTCAGGGAGGAGAGTAGAGATGAGTCACCCTGCTGCTGCGTACGGCGCCATTGTTCAAGATGGGCGAGCTGCCGGCTGAGGCGTTGTAGTAGGAGGGCGTGGCTCGGACCAGCGGCCTCTTGGTTTTGTCTTTGCTGCTGTTGGAGTCGTTGTCTTTGATGATGTCATACTGTCGGCAGAAGAGGGCGATGACGGCTGTGGAGGACATATATATATCAGTATACTCCAAATGCATCCTTTAATCCCTGATTATTCTTACATACTTGTAGCAGAGTATTTTTACAGTGTGGTATTAGTACTTTTACTTAAGTAAAGTGAATACTTCCTCCACCACTGATAAACACACAGAGATCCAGGCTGACCTGCCCACAGCAGCAGCACGGTGGTGATGATGAGCAGCTCTCCCGTCTGTAAGTGAGGCGTCATGCCCAGACCCTCCATGGCCGGTTCATCTGAGGACACATAGAGACGACTTTATTAACAAGGACAAAAAACAAAGTACAAGAGGATGGTAGCTTTAGAGCTTGAGTAGCTGCCAAATAACAAAAAGCAAATGATATAAAGTAGGGCTGTCAATCCATTAAAATAGTGAATCTTTTATCTGAATTTTTTATCATAAAATGTTCCTTAAAGGGAGATTTCTCAAGTATTTAATACTCTTATCAACATGGGAGTGGGCAAATATGCTGCTTTATGCAAATGTATGTATATATTTATTATTGGAAACCAATTAACAACACAAAACAATGACAGATATTGTCCAGAAACCCTCACAGGTACTGCATTTAGCATAAAACAATATGCTCAAATCATAACATGGCAAACTGCAGCCCAACCGGCAACAACAGCTGTCAGTGTGTCAGTGTGCTGACTTGACTATGACTTGCCTCAAACTGCATGTGATTATCATAAAGTGGGCATGTCTGTAAAGGGGAGACTCGTGGGTACTCATAGAACCCATTTACATTCACATATCTGGAGGTCAGAGGTCAAGGGATCCCTTTGAAAATGGCCATGAGAGTTTTTCCTCAACAAAATTTAGCATGAGTTTGAAGTGTTATTTAACCTCCTTCACGACAAGCTAGTTGGTACCAATGGATTCATTAGATTTTATAGTTTTATATGATACCAGTATCTTCACTCTAGCTTTAAAACTCGCGTTATTATCGCGTTAACTTTGATTGATGGAGGTGCAGATTTCAAGTGGTTTAACTTGCACATAAATATGTATTTGTGTAATATGTAATATGTGTTTATTTACTGTGGTCCAGGACTCCGGCTGGATAATGGTCGCTCCTCTCCAGAGTCCTGAAGTGGACGGCTCGGCTGGGCTGGCTGTCATCCTGCGGCCCAACAGACTGCACCTGAACACCCCCAACAAGAAAGATAGTTTCTTCAGGTGAAAGCATGAAGCACTCCTCAGGTAGTTCTCTACAGCTGAACGCTGCGTACAGCTGACATTAATAAGGATTATGTAACGATGACAAGAAGCTGCCTGGCGAGGGTACATTTAGGGAGGAAGATGGTGCTTTGGTTTTTGGATCGTGAATGATCGTTTGAGGACGAGCTGTAAACGTAGAAGCAGACTGAAAGCTTGGAAGATAAAAGAGGGAATAGAGATTTCAGCTAAAGACACATCTGGGGACATTTTCAGCAAAGAATCCACCCAAAAATGAAGCGACTCGCAAGAAGTAAACAAGTTTGATGGTGTGTTTTCTCGTTCAAACAGAACATTCAGATATCTCTAGCAGCGACTGTCGACGAGTTTGTGGGCAGAAAATGTTAAATTCAACAATTATACAGGGAGAGAAATCCATCACAGGGGCACAATTACATACACAAGAGGTCTAAATGTGCCTCTGTGTAGACATTAAGTGGAATGCAATGAGTTTTCTCTGGAGGTTGTTGTTGCAAGTCATTCTAGGAAAATGATTAACCAAGGCAGAAGTGGGTACAAAATAAAAGTTAATCACAAAATAAGTCCCTGAATTAATATAAAATTATTCAAAAGTTTGTCCTTCTAAAAAAAATACTTCTCTAATTGGAAAATTTGAAATAATCAAGAATAATTTATTATATTTTCATTTGTATTTGTTCATTTATTTCTGTATAAATGTATTATATATATATATATTTCTTTTCTGTAATTTAAGAAAACATCTATTTATTTTTATATCATTTATAATTTATTTTTATCCCTTTATTTTTCCCTATTATTTTCCCAGATGCTTTTGCTTTTCCCAATATTTTCCCTTTATTTATTCTTATATTTATTTCTTTTTATATTTTCAAATTTGTTTCTTACTTATTTATTTTTTTATTTATGTCTTTTTATATTTCCACATATATTTTATTTATTTATTTATTTATTCCTCTTCATACTTCCACATTTATTTATTTATTCTTTTATTTATTCCTCTTTATACTTCCACATTTATTTATTTATTATTTTATTTATTCCTCTTCATACTTCCACATTTATTAATTTATTCTTTTATTTATTCCTCTTTATACTTCCACATTTATTTATTTATTATTTTATTTATTCCTCTTTATAGTTCCACATTTATTTATTTATTTTTACAGATTTATTCTTTTTAATGTAACTCCTATGACTCCATACAACCTGTTGTCATTGACCTTGAGTTATTTTTTTAATCAAAAACATAAAAAATCTTATTAACATTCTGAATAATGATATTTACAAGATGTATAACTACAGTCTGACTGGTTTATTGGGTAGTGAGAAGCTCGGCAAACCAACAAATTATAAAATCCTTCACCAAACTCCAGAGAAATTCTCCTATTTCACCGTCCTCTCCTCTACATGAAGGTCAGAGGTGAAAAGTTAAAAAGTCCACCCTCCTGCTGCTGGCGAGGCGTCGGTGCATCGCTCAATGACTCTTCTGCAGAACAGCTGCTTGCTGACGAGCACATTTAACATTTAGTCCTCCAGCTGAAGGACAATCTGCACCAGTCTGTTAAACTATAATGGATTATACAAAGTTGAATAGAGTCATGATAATGAAGTCACATTAGATTCTCCTCCTCTGTAGTTTGTGCTTTTGATTTAAGAAACTTTGAGCTGCATAAAGAAAGTATTACTAGTGTTATGTTAATTCTACACAGAGGAAGTTAATAAGAATTAAAGTGAATTTCTAAAATGCAGTTTATCATCAATGAAGTTCCTCAGTTAAAGCTGCACTGCGGACGTCCGTAGAAAGTGTCTAATTTGCAGCTGTGTTGAATTTGTGTCTTGCTTTTATTCCAAAATTACATTATTACAAAAAAATCTCACTCAACTCAAATCCACTTAATAGCTTTTTCCAGAGCCTTCAACCACATCTCACAGTCTTCCTCAGTGGATGAGTTTGCAAAGTTTTCAAGACGTGACAAATTATTATATGATTTCCTCCTGATAGTATGGAGTCATAGGAGTGCCATAAAAAATAATAAATCTATAATAAGAAAATAAATTTGGACATATAATGAGAAATAAATAAAAGAATAAATAAGTAAATAAAAAATGTGGAAATATGAAGAGAAATAAATTAAAGAATAAATAAGTTTGGAATTATCAAGACAAATAAAAAAATATAAAAGAATAATACATTTTATTTTCACATGTATTTGTTTATTTCTTTCTGCATAAATGTATGTATATACTTAAAATATATATATTTATTTATTTTATAAATATTAAAAATACTCTTTTTCTGTATATTTATTTTTATATTATTTATTATTTATTTTGACCCCTTTATTTTCTGTATTCTTTCCCTAGTTGCTTTTGCTTTCCCCTATATGTTCTCTTTATTTATTCTTTTATTTCTTTGTTGTATTTCCACATTTATTATTTACTCATTTATTCTTTTGCTTATTTTTATATTTCCACATCTATTTTCTTATTTATTTTTTACAGATTTATTATATTTTTATGGCACTCTTATGACGACCTCAGGGTATTTATTATTTTCTTTTTTGTCAAACTGTTTTTTCACTCTCAACATTATTAAATTTCTTATTAAAATTCAGAATAATGTGATTTGTAAGATTTATAACTGCAGTCTGAATGGTTTATTAGTAGTTTTTGGGTAGTGAGAAGCCCACAGCTCTTTATTAATGCCAAGTTTTATAATTGATTAACCATTAATTAAGTTGCATCTCAGAATTTACAAATTATAAACCTAATTTATGGTAATTTATCATCAACAAATCAGGTATTAACTGTCAGACTGACCCTTTTACTTAGTCTTCTTTGAACATGACAACAAGTCAACTCAAACTAGATGCATGAGGCAGCTTTTAAAAGAGATATTTAAGTGTGTGTGTGTGTGTGTGTTTGTGCAGCTCACCTGGACGCTGTAGTGCGTGTCCTCGTCCAGGTCCCACAGCACACACCAGCGGCTGGACGTGTTCACCTCTCTGATGGAGCGCTGCATCAGGCCGTCCTGCCTCTGGAGACGAGACAAACGCATGAAGGGACGTGTCATGAAAACCACTGCTGCTCCGTCGTGCCTAATTTAACATCGTTATTTCACTAGACAGACGTCATGAATGCCAACAAAATCCCCCTGCTGTAACGAGCTGCTTCGCTTCACTCATATAAATTCAGCTCAAGCGCCTAGTGTCCCACTGGGGGGAATTAGGTCTGCAGGAAAGGTAACACCAGCAATCATCATTTGGAGGAAACACAAGAAACACATGTATAGTTAGACATAGATACTCTGGTGCAGATATACTGGTGCAATAAAGACGCCTTTAAGACAGAATTCAAGGGCAAATATCACATTCCTAGAGTTCATGAACTGATTTTAACCTGGTAAAAATACATCTTTAAATCTATATCTAAATCTAAATATTAAAGGGACTATTTGTAACTTTCAGAAATGCTTGTTAACAGCGACACCTGTGGCCCTTAAGTCGCGCTTGCTCGCTCTAAATAGACATGAACGAGCATCGTTCATAACAGTGAGGTAACAAACGTCAGCTAAAACCACAATATCACTCTATATTTCAGCTGCTTGGCAGTAATGTTAGCTGAACAGACGAAGGGCTCTCCATGAATCAATGCTGATCCTAGTGTTGGCTTTTCCTGCCTCAGCCTCAGAAACGTTATTGCCTCCCGACTGCGCCTGCAGGGAGACGATAACATTTCTCTCTGCGGAGCCCCGTCACTTCCCAAGACACGGGAAACCTCCGTTGGTCTGGAGGAGCTGCAGCAGTTATTTCTGCACAAACGTCCACTGTACATTCACTAGATATTCTCAGAGCTAAACTAACTCTTCTGCAGTGTGGAGTGAGTGTGTGAAATATTTGAGCTTTGCTATAAAGCTTGTTTCTTGCATGAGTATATTCTTACTTTGGACATCTTACCATACTAACAAAAGGCAAAACGGATTCATTCAAATTCACTTATTATCACAGTTTAAGACAAACTTGTTAGCAAACAGTTGCAAAAAGTACACATCCAGCAATTATGGAGCAACGTTATCATTCATTTAGAGTGGTGTTTCTCTCCATCTCATGAATATAAGTTAATTACACAATGGTTTAGAGTTCAATTCAACATATGTTTAATTTCTATGTTCTTCTAATTACCCACCAGAGGAGAGAAAACTTTCTAAAACCCACAACCAGGTCAACCGGTAAGCCCACCGTTTATCTTTACAAACTGTTTTATTCCACTAGATATAAAGTATACGCTGCAGCCGGCGGTGGGTGTTAAAGTCTAGTTCAGAAAGAGACACAAGTTTCCGGGCGAGTAAAGCACTAAAAGCTGAGGAAGAGTCAATAAATCAGGCGGCTGGCAGGACGCTCGAGGCTCTCCAGATGTCTGAATCACCAGAGACTCTGCAGAGTCAGAGAGGTGTATCCTGGCAGCTGTGTGAGGGTCAGTGAGGAGGCACAAAAAGACCATAAATTAGATCTTTATGGAGGATAGAAGTTAATTAATACCTGTGACTCAGCTGTAGGATTCTCTGATTTTGGAATACAAATACTCCAAATTAAAAAAGATGCTGCAAAAGCAACTGGCATTACCTGGATATACAAACTGTTGTAGTAGGCGTGGTACTTCATCATGAATAATGTATTTCCATTAGTACTATAAAGCGTTTGGCTTTATCTTTGGCTGATTCTGTATTTGTAGGAGAGTAATAACATTAAATATTAACACATTAATTACATTTTTTACTGGGAATATTAGCAGAGGAGGTGAAGTTCTTGTTTCATCCATAAGACTGAAGTATACCTGCAGTCCTTTCAGGCAGCACACAGCCGAGAGGTAAAGTAAGGGCATCCTGTATATCTCCTGAGAGGAGCATTAAAAGACCGTAAAGTCCTTGCTGCTGCTCTTTAAGGTTACTTTCTGCAATAATTAAAATTTTGCATCTGTTTCATTCGTATCTTTGGGAATAAATGCCACTTTTTTTGTACTCCTGCCAACCAAACCTGCTTCTTTTATATGCCCTTTAAAGTTTTCCAGCATCTGCCCTTTATATGACTTACAGAGAGTATGAGAAAAATGTGTTTTTAATATCAAACTGTTAAAGACGAGGAGAAGGCCAAAACAGGATTCTCATGGCCTCCTCATCTCCAGTGGAAATTACGCCATTTATATTTACTCTCAGTGATAAAAAAAAGCACCCAAGAAAGGTGATTTATAATGAGAAAATTTAATTACTTTGGTGGAGGTGCAAATATTTTCTCGCTCTTTCAAAAAAAAAAGAAAGAATATAAGACCAAACATGAAAGAAATAAAATTTCACATTTGGTTTTATATTCTTTCCATTTCCATTTATTCTATTATTTATTTTATTTTATCTTATTTGATTTATTTATTCATATATATTTTACTTTATTTAATATATTATTTATTTATATTTTTATTTTACTTAATTGTATTTTATATATTTATTTATATATTTATTTTATTTTATATATTTATTTATATTTGTACTATTTATTTAATTAATTAGTTAATTTATATTTTACTTTATATTATATATTAATTAATTTATATTTCACTTTATTTTATATATTTATTCATATTTTTATTTTTTTATTTATTTATTTATCTATTTTTAGATGTTTGGGATCGTGGGGTGGGATGGGAGGAATATATGCTATTATAAAGTTGTTTGACACTTTTCTGAGAACTACTGTGAGGGATCCAGTTTAAAAAATAAAGAGTATAAAAAGAAAAGATTGAAATAAACATGTTAAATTAAAGGTTTTGCAGGATGCAGGAAGTGTTCATGGCACTTTTTGGCAAAATATTAGTACGGTGTGACATGAAAAAAAACAAGAATTCATTTAGTTTTCTTCAGTTGGATAGATTTATCTTTTAGCTTGCTCTGTTATGGTTTAATCAAGACAAGCGGCTGCCTTTTAAAAAGGTCGTAACGTCAGTAAAACCCCAGCCCTGAGATCTACAGGTGAAGACAACATTTGCTATTTTTAGGTGAAGACAGAAGTCAGCAGCAGATAAACAAATGTCTCCTCTCTGTCACAGGCTGACAGTTTCCTTTTTGTCACCGGTTAAGAAACACGGCGCCAGCTGAGCAACAGACTCCATCAGCAGACGCAGCATCCATGGATTTATTTGATCACCGTCCACCCACATTAATCACCAATTAACCTCGTGATAGTTTGGATTTATGAATCAGAACGAGGATTATTGTGCGTCTCTGATACACAATCTCAAATTGGGTTACTTCCTCTGAGTGTGTTGTTGCATAATGTGTGAATCTCTCAGAGCTTCTGGGATTTGGAACAACTTCAGATGAGTGAAGCAACTCTTTGTCTGAGCAGATTCACTCGTCCTGTTTCTCCTTCACAAACAGCTTGTTACTGAGAGATAGGAAATAATCTCCTGAAGCAAGCTGGTATATATATGAGGGTCCAAACCGAGCCTGAAGCCTGACATGGGATCATTGTTGCTTGGTTTATTTCACACCTTAAAAGCAGAAATATCCTGCAGTGTTCTTGATTGACAGCAGCCTTTTATGTAGATATTTTTTAGCCCTTTTGTACATCTTCGCCCTCATGCAGAGACACTTTCGATGACTAACATCCTACATGGATACCTGCTCCATCACCTCCCCTATTAATATTTGAGTAAGGTTTTTACATAAGAGCTTTCTGAGGTTGTGTCAGGAGATGTTTTACATCTCCGTCCCGTTTTTCTTGCAAATGCCACCAGGTTGATGGATTCTGAGTCAGACGTGAGACGACTTTAAGGAGAAAAAAAAAGAAAAGCTGTTTGGCATCGCCTCCGTTCGTCGCTGTGGATGTTCCTCCTGTGAGACGAGTCCTGGCCAAATCATTTCCACTAATGGAGACGACTCCCACTCAGAGCTCAGCTAATGTCTGATTCTGCTTTCGCCAAACTGTGGGTGGTAAAAACTGATTAGAAGGAAACCAAGCTGAGATAGCAGGAGAGGTGAGAGGAACAAAATGTGGTGATATATGAGCAGAATTAAATGCGTACTCGTAGCCTCGACCCCCAGGGAGTACTGTTGCGTCTGTAGGGGAGAGTGGAAAGACTGGATTTGTGCAACTAGTTTGATTATATAAAATGTTTTCCATTGAATCAAGTGTAACACTTGTTGTGATTCAGAGTGTGAAAACCAGTTAGCAAGCGAGCACAGAGGTCAAGGCTAAAAGTAAAAGATAAATGGTTGAAGCAGTTGACTAAAAGTGATGAATAAAGCACTGGAGTCTTATATTTCTGCCAATTCTGAGCTTATTCTTTCAGTCAGTATCAAGTATTATACATCATATGATTCAGAGGAACACACCCTTTCTTTCTGGTGCAGTGTGAAGTCACCATCATGCATTACCTTTGTGTGAGCAAACCATATTTGACATTACAAACTAGAATTACCGCCTCATGGTTGTATGTTACATTCACGTCTCTCCAAAATCACTTCATCGTTTTATCCTGTTAGACGTTTGTGTGAAATTGTCATAGTGACCTTTGACCTATAAAATCTAATCAGTTCATCCTTGAGTCTAAGGGGAAATTTGAAGAGATTCCCTGAAGACGTTCCTGAGATATCGCACTCACGAAAATGGGACAGACGTAAGGTCACAGTGACCTTGACATTTTGACTACGGCTGTCACTGGTGTGGAAGCATAAAAAAACAAAATCAAACGGCAATGTAAAAAAAGCAACCAGGGAATTTTTGCTTTCTACAATGTGAACAGATGTATTTAGATGTTTTGGAGCTCCATGTGAAGTTTGGTGCAAATACACATTTTCCTAACAGACATTTCTTGGATATTGACCTGGGCCAGCCGCAACGCCAAATCGGGGGTGTAACGTGGGGCCCACCTTCCTCGGACCACACCCATCTTCGAACTCAGCCTTCATTTTGATCTCACCTACACACCTGTAAAGTTTCATGATCCCATCTTGCATGGTCTTGCACCACAGGTCATATATAATAATATTAATACGGAGCAAAAAGTAATGATAAAGAGTTAAATGTATCAGATAAATTGTTTAAATAGTAATAAACAGATTAAATTGGCAGCTAATACTCATGGATAAATGGATGAAATGTCCAGCTTGGTGGTAGTAAATGCAAACTAAATGATCATTTGTATGAACACATTGTTGTTTTATATAATCAACAGCATTCAATTACATCCAATGTAAAGATGGAACAAAGTTGGAAACATTTCCATTATTGTCAGCTCTTTCTCGCTAATTGAATACACAGAAAGTTCTAGGTCTTTTTTTGGCTGGACACTTTTAGTAATCAGGAGATTCGTTTTTTTATCCTTCCTCCAGAAAGAACCTGCGTCACCCAGCAGCCGACCTCGACATTAACAACTTTAATGTTTATGAGTGACTCAAAGCTACCGGAACTGTGAATGATACAGTGTTTTAAAAGAATCCACTTCTCTACAGATAAAGACGATCACAAAAAGAATACATAATTCAACTTTGAGAGAGCGGTTAGTTGGAGCCCTGAGCGTGGCGGCGATCCAACTTTTCTGGGCATTCGATTCACAATTTATATCCGTTCAATTTGTATCCCTGTGAAATGAATTGGCTGTAAACCAAATGAGAGCACAGAGGGGGGGACGGAGATCAGGGTGAATTTGACGGGAGACAGATTGACTAATTATTTTCCAGGCTTTTTGAGGATTGAAGTAATTAAGAAAAATCCATCTTTGTTGCCACACATAGTAAATATTCACACACACACACACATACAGTAGAGTAGAGGGATGCTTCACTGTACCTGCTGTGAGATGGAGTATCCAATGACGGTGTCTCCCTGAGGGACGTTCCAGGTCACCATGGCCGAGTGCGCCCTCAGCTGGGTCACCGACACGTTCACCGGGGCTGCTGGCACAGCTGTTAACACACACACACACACACACACACAAACAATGGTATGACTTGTTTGTAAGACACTTTACACGTCGAGTTTTGCAGAGCGTTCGTGTCCTACTGCAGCAAAGAAAACTTCAAATTAGGGGGGTACAGGAGGTCTTTAGCAGGAGATAGCAGGTCAACAGTAGATGTCACATAGAAGTGGTGTACATCATCTGAAAGCTGTGAACCTGGAGATTAATTTGAAATGCAGCTCAGCACTGTGTGTCAAGTTCTTCTAGTCATAAATCAGAAAAAAATATAGTATATGATGGTCATTCCCATGTTCACTTATCCCTTATAAGTTGTTGCAGTAATTTTTGGGTTGATACCATTTATTGCACACATTTGGTGCTAAATGTAATCATTTTTATACCACTTAAATTGATGAAAATGATCAATAATCCCTCCACAATACCACATTAAGACACCAAGACCTTAAGGAACACCATAGAAAAAGCCATGCTGTGATTTGGTTTCAAAAACATTTGACATTTCTGCAAGAATCACATTTTTCTACGATTGGATGGCGAGGGTTTCCTGTTTTGTAAACCGCTCACAAACTCCCTTATTGTCAATTCAGCTAGGAAAGCCATCCATCCTCTGAATGCTCTAGGTCTCTAGTTTGTGGCTGCAAAGTTTCATGACGCTGTGATTATCCTAGAGGTCACCACAGGTCATTTTATACAGTGAGGTCAAATTCAAAAAAGGCGAGACTACCCACCCATCTATGGGTACCCATAGAACCCATTTTCATTCACATATCTGGAGGTCAGAGGTCAAGGGACCCCTTTGAAAATGGCCATGACAGTTTTTCCTTGCTAAAATTTAGTGTAAGTTTGAAGCGTTATTTAGCCTCCTTCACGACAAGTTAGCATGACATGGTTGGTACTAATGGATTCATCAGGTTTTTTAGTTTCAGATATCTGTCGCTTCAGTAGCTCTAAAACCTGCTACAGCCTCTGAAAGACAGTAAAGTCGGCCGCCCTCAAGGAGTGGAAGAGTTAATCTGCTGCTATAACAGCACCACTCTTCTCTTCTGGTTCCAGGTGTTCCACCAGATGTTGGAGCTGCGAACAAGAAAGCGAATATGTCAAACTAACAATCTACATTAGGCCGGTGTTCTCTGGTTAATATACTGTATAAATGTCCTGTAGTCCCTCCAGTGTCCTGGTCTCTAGCTGGACGTCCTTAACACATAAACAAACAGCTACACTGATACTCCATCACGCCCACGTGCCGCCGCCTGTCCCAGTGTCCTCGAGCAAGACACTCATGAGGACGACTTCCCCATCTCCTCCGTCACTGTTGATTAAAGTGTCGGCTAAATGGCTGAAATGTAAATGTATGATCATGTGCAGGAGACACACTGTACTTCCACACTTGAAGGCTGATATTAATGATCCTCTGGGGGCAGGTTGAAATGGATGGGCTCGCTGAGAGACATTTAAATCATCAGTAAAAGCTTTGATGTCCGCTGAGGGGGAGGGAGAGAGAAGGTAAATAAGGATTAAATCATAATAAATGATTTTATTCATTTTGTTTTTTTTCATGGGGAATAATTAGCAGAAAAGAAAAGGGTTATAGATACAGAGAAAGAGTAGGATATAAATGCTCACAAAAGATAAACAACTGGACAGAAAGAAACCAGGAATCTGAAAAGGACAGAAAGACGGAAACTGTCTCTGAAGAAAGAAAGACAGAAAGACAGAAACTGTCTCTGAAGAAAGAAAGACAGAAAGACAGAAACTGTCTCTGAAGAAAGAAAGACAGAAAGACAGAAACTGTTTCTGATAAAAGACTGAAAGGTAGTGCTAAAGAAAGACAAAAAGAGACAAAATTTGACAGAAAGACCACAAGAAAGAAATAAAACACAACAAAAAGAAAGACAGAAAAAGATAAAGAGACAGAAAAAAGGCATAAAGAGGACAAAACAAGATAGAAATACAAAAAGAAAGACAAAAAGGAACTTAAACAAAGATAAAAGAGAGAAAATCAAAGAAAAAATTAGACAGAGACAGAAAGAAAGTCAAAATGAGACGAGTAAGAATAAAGAAAATAAAGCAAAACTAAAACAAGAAGAGAAAACTAAAAAGAGGGGAAGAAAGTCAGCAGGAAAGACACAATAATGAAGACAAGATGAGACATCAAACTGAGAGAGAAAGACAGAAAGGATCAGGAAAGTGATGAGCAGGCGTCCTTCCATAAAGTGATGATATAACGTCTAATGGAATCAATAAGTGGAGTCAGGAGCTATTGATCACTTCACTTCACTTCATCCACTCACACTTCTTCTTCTTCTTCTTCTTTTAGTGCAGGACCAGAATAGCTACTCAACATATTTCTCGTCCATTTCTGCGGCTGCAGAAAGTAATTAATGTGAGCCCAGTGGAGGAGTGTGTGTCTCCGTGTGTCTCTGTGTGTCTCTGTGTGTCTCTGTGTGTCTCCGTGTGTGTGTATGGTTTAAAAACACCATCAGAAGGAAGAAGAGACGTCGGCGCAGCAGCCAATTAAAGCATCGAGGCTAAAAAAAGGACATTAAAACGCTGAGCTTTTTTGCATCACGACAAATTATAGAAATCTGAATTCTCTTCAGGTTTTGTGTTAGAAAATAGAAACAATAATGAAACAGCTACAGCTCTGCATATTCTTTCCGAAGAGGACAAAACTACGGAGCTGCAAATTAAGAGAAAACAACCAAATACAGCAACACGCTGCAAGTAAAAAGTGATGCACGTAGCTGCTTGTTGTTGCCATGGTTTCAGGCTCATGAAGTTACATCAAATTACCTGTGCAATCTTTCATTGATGTTTCTTTATTTGTAATCATGTGTTTGTTTATTTCATTCTAACTGTTGCAGCCTCATAGTGTTGTTTTTGGTCTGATGTTGTGTTGATTGTCCATGAAGTACTCCTGAAATGACAGCAGCATCGCCTCCTCTTAGCTGTAAAATACAAAGAGAACAGCTCATTTCCAGGCTGCTGGAGGCGGCAGCACTGACACCAGCTCTCCAAACATTCGGTGACAGACTAAAAAAAGTATCAGACGGAAAGCATCCAGTCGGGCTCTGTGGAGGATGACCGTGAATGTCGAGCTCTGTCTCAGGCTAACAAGCTAACCACAGCTCATTACGCAGCCGTCCTCCTCGCCCTGCAGGACACGCCGGCCAAACACTGCCTCAGTCTGAAACAAAATCAACACTCTCCCTTTAATCTGTCTGTGATTTCCTACATTTCCCAGCATACCCTTTGACAGCACACAGGGAAGGCTTATGGCCCCGCTGCCCTAAGCATGTGTAGGTGGAGTGAATGAAAGCACAGCGAGAGAAAGAGAGTAGGAGTATTTTTTCAGTTCAGAAAAATCAACATTTGTGACTCTACCCAGCCTGTCCTGTGGCTGCAAAGCATTCTGGTCTATTCCCTGATGCCGTGGGCGTAGAAATTGGCCGCTGCGCTGATAAATTCCTCTCTGTATAATTATTGAATGTCTGTGCTAAATGGTGGCAGCAGAAAGACACAAATCTCTTCATTTTCTGAGATTAAATGCTGCATTAAATGGCCAAAAATATGTGAAGAAAACCAAAATATTACACCCACATGCCACAGTTGAACATCTTATTCTGAAAACACAAGTGGAATTTAGTGCCGCAATTGATGGAAGATGCAAGTAGACTTAAACAGATTCACTTTAGGATGCACAGTGAGGTGAAATGTGCAACATGTATTTGCAAATTGTCCAGGTATTCCGGGGCTCAACTTGTACAGAAAACTCAACTCAACTTGCTTTCTAGCTACAGACAACATCTGGACAGTGTTGGCAAATAAACCCAGACAGCACTGCAGTCTAGAGGTCAAATTCATGTGACTAAGACCCTGATCAGACAGAGCATGTTTTGGCAGTCTGGGGCGGCAGTCTCACTTAAAAAGAGTCTAAAATCGCCACTCTTTCTTCTGTTTGCCTCGTTATTGTTGCAACAGTGATACCTTTTCAGAGTTGTAAAGTCCTCGCATATCATTTTTAAACTGTTGTGCAATGTTTTGACATCTTGGTAAGCCTTCTGTTTCACCAATCTGTTACTCAAACTGGACTTCCTTTATTGTATTTCATGTGAAGTCAAGTCAATTATATTTATAGAGCCAATATCTCAAATCACAAATTTGCCTCAAGCGGCTTCACAACAACCAGCCTCTGTCCTTTGACCCTCGATTCAGATCAGGAAAAACCCTCAAACATGCTTCAACCAATGCTTCCTCCTGTATTTTTTTAAATGCAGAGCTGGTTTGGGTCTAAACACCCACTAACGCGCTGCAGAAATCTGCTTTGCATTCTGTCTGAATACATCCTTCATGAGGTAAGATAAGGTAAGGTCTGGCTCATAGTCGCTGATCCAGTTCACCCCGAAGGTTTTGGATGGGGTTGAGATCAGGTCGAGTTCTTCCACACCAAACTGGGTAATCCATGTATTTATGGAGCTGGCTTTGTGCACGGGGAACGGTCAAGGTTAAAGAGGAAATGGTCTGGTGGAAACACATATGCATGTCTACTGGAGGATTTGTCCTCTACGGAGAGAATAGAAGATGTAAAAACATGCGTACATAAATAAAAACATGCAGAAGAATCCCGTCCTCCACCTACACACACATTGAAAACCATGTTCCCTTGTCTCTGCCAATGACAGCTAAGATCCCCCTTGAACTCCCATCACGTTACGGCTGCTAAATCCAAACCACTTTCATCTGCCAGCGCTGCAATGAGAGTTCACACACTTCTGCAATTACATTACACACATCAGGAGAGGAGATGAGAGGGTATATGGGCTTAGATGGAGTCAGGAAGACAGAGGAAAGGAGATGGAGATGAGAGAGAGGGAAATTCAGCGGCGAGGGAGAGGAAGAGGAGGATGAAAGACGACAGGAATATGACAGAACAAGGGATGAATGAGTCAGAGGGAGAAATAAAGGGATGAAGAGGGAGCTATTATCTCGGGCACATATCAAGAGACGGCGAGTGAATTTTCAATCTTTTGGTTTTGAGAGAAAAGACGGACGAAGGGCAAAGTGAGACGGATGGACGGAGAGGGAGGAAGAAAAACGATCAATGATGGAGGGAGCGGTGAGAGGTGGAGGGAAAACAGGGAGTAGAATATGGCTATTGATTAAATGATGAAATATAGCCGCTCAGGTGGATGTAAGAGCACACACACACACACACACACACACACACACACACCATCCTTCGTTTGTCCTTCAAGTTTTCAGCTGGTTTGTCCGAATCATATATTTATGCCCGCTCATCATTTTTTAAACATTTCAGGATGCATTTAGTCACTTGTCCGGTCTGTAAATGTTCTATATTTAGTCACATTCGGGATTCTCCTCTTAACTGTAAACCTCTAAAATCTAATAATACACAATATAAACTATCACCATTCACAAAATGTGGCAAAACATAGATTTCCTCCACCACCCAGACCTCTTAATAGAAGAAAAACTCTGTTAAAAAGTCATATTATAATAACCAATGCATGCTGATTAAGGATTCATTTGACATTAATATCAATTGAGCAGTAGCTCAGTCCGTGGGGATTTGGCTTGGAAACCGGAGGGTCGCTGATTCAAGTCCCAACACAGACAAAGTACGGAGTGTGGACTGGTAGCTGGAGAGTTCGCCTCCTGAGCTAAGATGCCTTTGAGCAAGGCACCGACCCCAAACTGCTCCCCAGTCGCTGTATAGTAGCTGCTCACTGCTCCTTATTTACTCAGTTGGGTTAAACGCAGAAGCTATATTTCACTGTGTGCTGTGCTGTGTACGATGTGTGACAATAAAAACGTTTGCATGAATGAACGATCTTATCAATATTGTCAATTTTGGTTTCATTTTGCAGCAAACAACAAGCAATAAAAAGGAGCTATTTTCGCTACTTTTTCAGGACTTAAACCGAATTCACATCAGAGCAGCGGCAAATTGCGACGAGCTGCCATGCAATGTCTATGAAAAGCTGAGTGCAGCCAGACAAAAGCTGGGAAAAGTTGAACTTTCAACGGCAAAGAGCCAATCAGTAAACAGTTCCTTTGACTCCTGGGAAATGTTAACCTACGTTATAAAGAATTTCTTCCCGACTGAAACACACAGATATGTTTCCCGGCTGCAGAAAAATGTAATTATCGCGGCCAGCTAGTGTGAATTTGGCGTTATGCTTCTTTCCGTAAGGTCTCAACCTTTTCACAAGAAATTACAGCTCACAGAGATGTCTAAAAATGCCTCATCTATCGTCTGGAAATGTTAAGTACTGCAGTGCGTAAACATAATTTATTAGGAGATAACATCGGTTCCTCTACAGTACACTAGACGGGGAAATCTGCTTCACTTTTGGTAAGAAATTAGAGCTGAAGTTCAACTGAAGACGCTCTTAAAAATGTGTCTTATCTTATTCAGCAAAAAGATTTGAATGGTATGTTTGACCTTAAAAGAGAGTCATGATTTTCTCTGAGTCCAGAAACGGTCCAAGGACGCATCAGAGTGGGCACAGAGACAAAAACATTCAGCACATTTTACCAAAAATCTCTGAATTTCTGTAGGAATAGATACCCTTATTATCTTTTAGTTGGCTTTTACAGTGGCTCAGTCTATTTCCTGAAAACGCCTCCTTACATACATGATGCATGCTTTGATAAAAGTACTACTCTCATCCTTTTTTGGTCCTCAGAAGTTTAGAAAAACTCATGAAAACACAGCCGACGGTTTGATCTTTCCACACAATGCTCTGTTCAGTTATTGTACTACGAGACGGACAAAAGCTCCCACCAAACATACATTTTCTTCTCACTTCTAGTATACGGTGTTTCTCTGCAGCTCCTAGCAACACCACAATAACGGCGTCTCCACCGGCGACAACAACAACAACAACTGCAGGCCTCGTGACAGCCGTTGTTTACATGGTTTCTGCTGGGGTAGAGTAGTCTCTGACGTACGACTGTAAATCACAGTGTGCTGATGGACTCAGACAGTCTAATCTGGGTAATGGCTCGCCGTACCCGCTCTGGGATGGATGAATGATGATGCACGTCTGTGTGTGTTTGAGATACAGCAACAACCTGTGCATGTTGATGAAGATACAGTTTGATCAATGGGCGCCTGGCACACACGTGTAACCGGCCGCCAATCCCTCCCACTAAGACCTGACTGACGACTGAAAGAGACACAAAACACAACACTTGTTTTGGCTCAAAACGACCGCTTGGTCTCTTTGTGGTCATTTTCTTTCTCTTCATGGTCACTTTACATCTGTTTGTGGTCGTTTTGAGTCTCTTTGTGGTTGTTTTGCATCTATTTGTGGCTGTTTTGCATGTCTATATGGTTGTTTTGTATCCTTTTGTGGTTGTTTTGTCTCTCTGTATGGTTGTTTTGCATTTCTTTGTGGTTGTTTAGTCTCTTTGTGTGGTTGTTTTGTCTCTCTGTATGGTTGTTTTGCATCTACTTGTGGTTGTTTTGCATCTCTTTGTGGTTGTTTTGCATCTCTTTGTGGTTGTTTTGTCTCTCTGTATGGTTGTTTTGACTCTCTGTGGTTGTTTTGTCTCTCTGTATGGTTGTTTTGCATCTCTGTATGGTTGTTTTGTCTCTCTGGATGGTTGTTTTGCATCTCTTTGTGGTTGTTTTGTCTCCCACTCAGTAATCCTTCTACAACTATGATTATATAACGGTAAGACATGATAAGAATTTTAATTCTTGTTTAACTAATCATTTTCTGATTAATGACCACATTATGCAACAACATTTATGAACTGGACCCAAGTGGCAGCAATTACCTGAACATTTTAAATTGCTCTCGGCCGGTCGAGTTAAGTCACGTCCCGCAGTAACCCATCAAAGTGATGCAGCTAAGTGAAACGCCGAGGTGGAAGAAATCCCCCCAAAAAGGAGCCAAGGGAATCATTCAAATCGTCAGGTTTCCAGAGAAGATCAGAGCGAGCAAAGAGAATAAATAAAGACAATCAACAATGAGAGCAGCAGTGAAGTGAAGCGGAGCGGAGAGCCTTCCCTACATGAATAAAGCAGCTCTTTGCCCTGCTTCTTTTCAATAAAGACCTCCCGTGGTCCCAGTTGGTGCATCGCTATACTCCCTATATATGTGCTGCGAATATCCAGCTTTTGTCTTTGTGCTGCTTTTCAAAAAAACAAACCATTGTAGGATTTTGGGTCTGAAAACGAACCGCTTTTCATCTCATTCCCAGGTTTTCATCTGGGAGCCGACCACGTTGGTTCAGAAGTTCATTCTTGAGTTCGAACATGTTTTACACCTAAAAAAACACGGACAAACTCAACCGAAAGCTCCAAAACAGCTACTAAATGGACCTCAATGACAACAACTACTTCCACAGTCAACGAGGATTTATGATAAATCACAATAAGATCAATATTTTACACATATTCAAGTGCAACTCCTTAAAGCTTGTTTCTCCCCCAGCTGTTTTTCATGAATGAAATCCCTGATTAAACCTGAAGCAGAGAGCAACAAGACGCTGAGCTCCTGCTAAGATGAGATGTTTACATCATGAGAAGGTGAAGGCCACGTGGGGGAAGATAAAAGGCTCAATCAATACAGAGACCCATAAACGCTGATTAGCTGCTCCTGGTAATCAGCCAACGAGAAGCACGTTCATCTGCCAAAGGTTACTTCTCATAAAAGCTTGGATAAAGATAAAGAGAAGAGGAATCTCAGCAGTGGTTTAGATGATTTAAGTGCATTCCTGCTAATGAAACAGAGAGAGGGAGAGAGAGAGAGAGAGAGAGAGAGGATGCATTGAAATTCTAATCTCCCAACAGACATTCAATTAACGTTTTGACAGTTTTACAACAGATGTTTGTCACCCCAAATCACAAACAAACAGATGAAGAAGCAGCAACACGTTCATGTAAATGTGCATCCAGTTTGACCCTTTTGTTGCTTGTTTAAATGATCTTATTCCACGTTTTCTGACATTTAAATTCTGTTTCAGCTTATTCTAACTCTTCATTGAAGCTATATGATGTTTACACTGATGTGTTTTATACAGATTTCCCCAAACTTCAGCCTGACATATTTACTATCTTTAGAAACATTTGGATCCCAGCTGGAATTTTAAATAAAGTGATCTGGGTTGGAGCAATATTTGGCTGCACAGCGTGAGTTTGTACCGACTGGACCACCAGCAGGTTAAAGGGATAAATGAATCAATGCAGAGGAGAAAAATATGCTAATAAGAGATGTTTAGCACTGAGAACATGCAAAACAACCATCATTTTGACCTTTTTTTGACCAAAATACAGTTTGAACATGATGATTTTTTCATTTCTATTGAGAATGATCTTGAAAACAACAAGAGCAGGATGAAAAACAAGAAAACTAAATGTCTATACATGAAGCAGCTTGCACTGTGAACACTGAAGATGAGCATAACTTCCCTCTTTTTTAGTCCACAATACAGCATGAAGAGTTGCATTGTTTTAATGTCAATTTTGTTTCCTGGTAAAGATAAGAATAAAGTTGACAAAATGTTCAACAAAGAGCAAGCAGCTTGAGGTGACGGCTCAATAAGTGCCACTTCAGAAACACCTGAATGATCACCTGCAGGATTGACTGCTTCTCCTACTGTCATAATGGTATTACAGCCTACTTATTGTTGTTAAACATGTCATTTCTGTTAATATTGCAGAGAAATAAATCATGAATCAACTTAATATTTGATCTGTTTTGAGAGAGGTGATTGGAAAGACGAACAAAAACAGATTTAAGATATATTTCAGCAAATTTCTGGGTTGAAAATTGTCTGGTTTACTGATTTGATGAGATAAATATTGCATTTTTCTAATGTATTTTTGCATGTGAGCACCTTTGAAACACACATGCATCATATCCAATGGTGCAAAATCTCCACATTATCTGAATTCAGCCAGATGTTTGCACCTGGCAACGCTGTTCCTGGACTTCACTGTGATGCAACATGGACATTTCTTTTCACTGTTTGCACTTAAAGAACACCTGATTTGCACATCTTTTATTTTATTCTTGGTCATTAGTGCTTTATATTATATATATATATATATATATATATATATATATATATATATATATAATATATATATATTTTTCCACTACTATAACAGTCCTGTCTATTCCTCAGCTTTGTTATCCTTGTCCCTATAGCTGTTTTTTTCTGTAAGAGCATGCTTAGAGAGATGCATAATTGCTGAATAAAAGCAGATTGTGACATTGAGAATGAGAGACAGAGACTCACTGGCTCCGACCATCCCTGGTGTTATCCAGCAGGCCAGCAGCAGCAGCAGCAGCAGCAGCCCGAGGTCCAGGTGCAGAGACGCGGTCATAACCTCCTCTGTCTCTCTGCACACCTCTGGCTCTTCTTCCTCCTTTAACTCTCCTGCGTTTCACTGGAAGTTCATCTCACCATCACCATCATCTTCATCCTCAGAGCTTCCACACTGCTTCCTCTTCTCCTCTGCGTCGCTTCTTTTTTATTCCCCCCAACTTGCACAAAGTAGGTCAGTAGGCATGCAGATTCAGATGTGGAGGATGGAGATCCAGAGGATGCATAATAATCCTGCACAATCCTGCACAATCCTGCACAGCACCGGAGCAGCTAACAGGTAGAAATCCGCCTCTCCGACTTTCAGCACCGCGGACAGCGACAGACACGAATCGATGATGCTGAGTGACGATTTCAATAAATAAAGAAGAAGATACTAGAGAGAGGTGGTCCGTCTCATCCAGCTAATCTGACAGATTATAGGAAGCCTGGAGGATCAGAAAATGTCTGTCTGTCTGCAGGAGCTCCGATGGTAACTCCTACAGCCAGCCAACCAACACACACACACATCCTCCAACACACACACATAAACACAGCAGGCATGCACGAGACTGACGTTACAAACCCTGTCACTACACTGAGGATGAAGGAGGAAGAAGAGGAGGAGGAGGAAGAGGAGGAGGAGGAGAGGATGTTGGTGCAGCATGTCATCTCTCTGAATTACCTGCATGTTGTTAGGTGGCAACTGTTGATTAGCCTGATTTCATTTGACATGCCTTTACAGGATTGGATTAGAAATTTCTGCATACTGGGGTCCCTAAACAGACTTGAATTACATAAATTGGGTATCACTGTAAAGCTAAGACTCTTGTTGATCCGATGAGCTCAACTGTATTCATGTGTGATGATGTTAGTCCCCATAGTAGACCTATTCTCTGAACTAGTATGGTTTGGCAACATTACATCATATGACCACAAACTCCTGATGAGGACAGTGAAACAGCATCTAAAATGATTGGATCACCATTAACCACAGTTACAGGACATTTACACCACTCGCTGCAGGAAGAAAGCACTTTGTATCATGCAGGACACAAGTCATCCAGCATATATCTTTTCTCTTATTATCTCCCTTTAGGGAAGCGCCTGCAGAGCATTACAGTTTTTACCCTCAGGCGGTCAGACTACTGAACTGTAGCACTAAATGAATGCAGAGCTGTGGATTGTTTTATGGATGTTTTAGGTTGTTTTACAATTTTATTCTCAGATATTGTCTTATTTATTGTATTATTTAGCAACTGTACTATTTATAGATTTTAAGGGCTGAGAGAGAGCCATCAGGGTAAAATGCATTTCATTGCATTCCACTGTACACTGTACTTTTAAATGCATATGACAAATAAACTTGAAACTTGAAATTTTGACCTCACAGTATAAAATGACCTGTGGTGACCTCTAAGATAATCACAGCCTCATGAAACTTTACAGCCACAAACTAGAGACCTAGAGCATTCAGAGAATGGATGGATCAAACTAGAGACCTAGAGCATTCAGAGGATGGATGGATCAAACTAGAGACCTAGAGCATTCAGAGAATGGATGGATCAAACTAGAGACCTAGAGCATTCAGAGAATGGATGGATCAAACTAGAGACCTAGAGCATTCAGAGGATGGATGGATCAAACTAGAGACCTAGAGCATTCAGAGGATGGATGGATCAAACTAGAGACCTAGAGCATTCAGAGGATGGATGGATCAAACTAGAGACCTAGAGCATTCAGAGGATGGATGGATCAGACTACAGACCTAGAGCATTCAGAGGATGGATGGATCAGACTACAGACCTAGAGCATTCAGAGGATGGATGGATCAGACTACAGACCTAGAGCATTCAGAGGATGGATGGATCAAACTAGAGACCTAGAGCATTCAGAGGATGGATGGATCAGACTAGAGACCTAGAGCATTCAGAGGATGGATGGATCAAACTAGAGACCTAGAGCATTCAGAGGATGGATGGATCAAACTAGAGACCTAGAGCATTCAGAGGATGGATGGATCAGACTAGAGACCTAGAGCATTCAGAGGATGGATGGATCAAACTAGAGACCTAGAGCATTCAGAGGATGGATGGATCAGACTAGAGACCTAGAGCATTCAGAGGATGGATGGATCAAGGTACCAAACTTTTATACATATAAAAAAACTGTAAATGCACATAAAAGTCCATTTCAAAAGATATAGATTTATCTTGTAACCTTTTGACCTTCAGGTTGGGAACCACAGGAGACATAAAAGATCAGATTTAGGACCCTGTAAACTATTGATGCCTCTATAATGTCACTATAAATCCATGTAGCATTATTAAACTGAAGTATCAGAAGCCTTAAACTGTATTTGGATAAAAAGCAGCAGTAAAATAACTAGATTTATGCCCCAAAGTAATATTTTATGAGGTACAGTTATTCACAAAACTGATCGTCATATTCTCATAATATTAACCTGAGTTGTGGCGACCACTCATCTATAAAATACATCAACCTTGCTTGTAAAGTAGACTCTATAAACAGAGGACATGCAGCTTTTTCTATGGTGTAAACTGGCATTTGTCCCAGATGTGGTGTCAAAATAAAATACGTGTTTAATAAAGTCCTTGTTTAAAAGCTGCGGGGCGGCAGTGACTCTCTTCACACATCATTAATCTTCAGCTTGATGCTTTTTTTTTCGATTTAGCCTCTGATTTATTGGAGTTATTTCGCTGCAAAGTCGCAGTTTGACATTTCTGACATCACGTATTGATCCCAGATCAAAGACGGCGAAAGTTTTTCTGGGATCAAATAGCACCGAAATGTCTTACCAACCTTCAAAGGGGGCTGAACTAGAAAGATTTCTTTGTTGACTGTACACTTGTTTTATTTAGTGAAACTGGGACTGATGTCGCAAATGAAGCACAGCAGATCTGTACATCACATCTGTATATCTGTATTAAATAAATGAGAGAAACACCTCTCTAATGATGGATGAATCTCTACAGACTATTAAGCTTTAATCATTTGCAGTTTACCAATGAAAGATGATTTTGTTTTTGGGTAATAGAGTCCTTCAAACTTCTGAAAACATTTGAAATATAGAGCATATTTCAAAATACAAGCTGTGTCCTTACATGCCATATCTGTATGCAGTATGCAACATTTTCTACTGCTTTTACAGTTTGTAAACTGAATGATTGTCAAATTGCAACTTTGGAACGTTATTGACATTTAAACAAACAAAATAAAGTTTGTTTTCCATAATCCTCCTCCAGCTGTCTCCTCATCACCCATAATCAGTTTTAATTGTGTGCAGCTGACAGCAGCGTCTCCTCTGCGGCATCTCCATCAACAACACTCTCAGAAAATTAAGAGCTTGTTAGTATGCAAGCAGAGTTTTCTGAGTGATAACATCATGTAGTCACTTCTCCAGTAAGTTTTACACACACTGTACGCCTACTCAGCAGTTTTCATGCTTTATTGTATTACATTATTGACTAAAAATATATTTAATGTGGCACTTTAGATCACTCTGACATATAATAATTTGATATTAAATATGACATACATTTATCAGTATCAAAAAAGCCACATTACATCTGCTTTAAAGCCAGAGGAGAAACTTTATAGCTTTGTTTGAAAGTCTATATGGGGTCACAGATCTATGAAATAAATAATCCATCCACAGGAAACAGTATTTCCTTTTGTTGACAGCTGATTTGAGACATCTGCTCAGGACGCCTCCCTGTGGCGGTTATTTTGAGCTACTGGGAGAAGACAGAAAGCAGCGAGGATCAAGAACATGCTGCAGGGTTTAAAGATCCCATCTGGTCTGGGAACGCCTCGGGGTCCCCCACAAAAAAAAGTTGAATCATCCGCAGGTGAAAAGGACTTCAGAGCACCACAGAGAAGTATCGATAGAAGCAGAGGAGTTGAGAAAAGTTTTCAAGATGTTCGGCAAACTGCAGAAGTTGTGTAGAAACTTTAACTAAGTATGTTAAAGAAAAGAAACTTAATTTTAATTATTTACACGCCATAGTTATGGAGTCATAGGAATGCAATAAAAAACAAAATCTGTAAAAGAATAAGAAATTAAATGTGGAAATATAAAGAGGAATAAATAAAATAATAAATAAGTAAATAAAACAATGTGGAAACATGTAAAAATCAATCAATAAAAGAATATATAAAGGGAAAATATAGAGAAAAGCAAAAACAGTAGGGAAAAGAATAAGGAAAAATAAAGGGATAAAAATAAATGAATTACATTATATAAAATAAATAGATACTTTTCTTCAGAAATATTCATAAAAAAGTATGAATAAAAATAAATAAATTTATATATTTTTAAAATACATTTTTTAAATATATAAATACATATATACAGAAATAAATGAATAAATAAATGTGAAAATAAAGGAAATGCTTATAATTATTCTTTTATATTTTATTTATCTTTATAATTCTAAATTCATTTATTCATTTATTTATTTCTCTTTATATTTCCAAATTTTATATTTAATTATGTTTTTTTTATTTCTCTTTATATTTCCACTTTTTTATTCACTTATTTATTTTTATATTTCCACATTTATTTTCTTATTCTTCTTACAGACTTATTCTTTTTTATGGCACTCCTATCGCTCCACACACAGTTTATTGGATTAAACGCATCTCTGTTTTGCTGAGTGTCTGTTCAACCAAATTGAATTGAGTCAAAAACTGAGATACAGATATTTACTGTCAGCAGTAGTTAACTGTGATTGGATTAGTATTGAAAAATGATCTCAAAAATCGCTGCGTAATGTCCTTTAACATCGACCACCTTGCCAGCGACCTAAAGGACTTCAAGCCTGGATGTTTCACATTGTGCTCATGTTTAATTCCTCCCTCTCACCAAGGTTAAAAGCTATATATGACCATCACAGTTTATCACAGCTGCTTTGTTGTTAAAGTTCCACTTTACTGCTTTCTGTCTGTTTCTCCCAGGAGGACTCAAGTTTGACTCTCTTGTTTATTCCAGTATGATAATGTGTTTCTGTTGTGTGATGCTCTGAGAGAAAAAGCCCTCAAGTCAAAGGATTAAAGTTGGCTTTGAATCAGGCACGATGCAGGAGAACTGATGATGGCAACGTCTTTGATATCTGAGCAATTTTTTCTGGAGTCAGGCTTAAAATTCAAGGTTTAGATGTCAATGAAATCTCTTTTTTTTTCCTCATTAAAGCTGATTATCACAACATTTTTTAAGGATTTTTTTGAGTTTAGTCTTTTTAGATGATAAAGTGATCTGATAATTATTAAGATAACACATTATTTTACTGACTGTTTACATGTCTTATCATCAGTAAGTGTGACACCAGATTATATTCTGTATCTCCACACCCTCATGAAGACGTAATCCTGTTTCCTCCTGTGTACTGACTCTCTCCACCAAGGGGAGCCAGCAGCCTGCACAACACTATCCGCCTTTGGCATCACCGAGATTATGAGTCAACCAACTTCAGATCACGTCTTCCTCCAGCAGAGGAAGCACACGTATCCAGTACAGGCCGAGAGAAAGGAGGCCAAACCACATCACTGTGTAGGATTTCTGTCTGTACAACACGAGCTATCAACATTCATGGATTGTGCCGTGTCAGTCGTGTTGCTGTTGTGTGCTGAACATATAGGCAACATCCTATTAACTCTGCCTTTAACATGAGTTCTGAGCGTTCACATCTGTTCCTAAATATCCATTATACTTAACAAACTTTATGCACCACTCTGAAATGCTGCTTTAAAAAACAAATTAATGAAAATACGTGCCTGTTATAGAAAGCTCTGAGCTGCAGGGTTCATTCCAATCTTCCACAGCTGAGTGCTTTATGCTACCTCACAGTGTCCCTCAGAGATGTGAATGCAAATTACAACACATGATGAGGATGACGGCAAGAATTACAAATCACCAACGCTCCCTGCTGAGGATGGATACTTTAATTTATGAAGTTTTAATTCAAAGACTGTCCTCACACGACTTTAGCTTCTTCATGCGTATTTCCCTTCTTTATCTTCACACATCTATGCAATCGTGACAACCACTGGATCTTTACTGGAGGGGGATGAGAGATGCTTGAAATTACAAGGTCTATATTAATTTATTTCTTTGCTAATTATGAAAGGCAGCCATGCATATGCTGAGTGAGCAGCTCCACATATGGTGCTGCAGCCATGAGGAGTGTCTGCGTGGCCACGTCCGTCCTGCAGGAGGCTTTTACATAACAGGGTTGGTAGTTTGACGCCTGACAAAAGGAAGAGGCCTCGATAAATCACACACACACTGTCCAGAACGTTACGTCTGCAGATTAAAAACTAATGAGGCTTTTGTCTCATTGCTCGGCTTTTTATTAACGGAGCAGCCCATTATCATTTAATACAGACATGAACAGTGAATGACTCAGCCTCATTCACAGAAACGTCTCAGCTACATCTCATCTTTCATGTTGTCTGTGATTTGAGACACATGTTAGACATTTGGTTCTTTATTTAGACTCTGATAAAGTAGATAGATGTTTGATTTGATCCCTGACTACATGATAAATACATACATATAATTAAATATTCAGTTGTTTATTTATGGAGTAAGGTCTGAAGCCTTGGTTGTACTTTCCGCAAAGGGCATTCGCATGGACATGAGCTGACGCAGAATTATGACGAGGAAACGTTTGGATATTTTATGGTTACATGTCCACAGGATCTCCACGCTTCCTATTCATTGTCTATGTAAGCAATCGTGCAATGTATTCTGGTAGCACAGCGTTTTGAGAGACGGGGCGTCACGTTGGCCGCTCCTCATTTGCATAAAGTTGAGTTCTAGGCTACTTCCGCCTCTGGAAACTCCCCAAAAACTTTTAAAATAAGCGTTGTCTATCTAAAATGAAACCAGGTGTCCAATCAGGTGTCTAGGGACAGCCCATCAAGCATCCAATGCTGGGAAGCGAGACGATCCCTCACGTCCATAAACTCCCCTGTGGACACGTATCATCTACTTTCTGCAAGGACGGTCGCAGGAACATGAGCTGATGCAGAATCGTGACGAGGAAATGTGTAGTTAGAAAATGTTGGACGCACACAGACATCTGCCTGAACATGCGACCACATTCCCATTTGAACATGTTCACATATGATCCCTGAAAACACTCTTTAACCCTGAGCTCTGAACCCTAAATCTACCATTTAACCAACCTTCACCTTTCTACAGAATGCTTGTGAACACATCCGGTCCTCACAAGTATAGAACAAGACGGGCCCCTTGCATATACACTACTGTATGCAGACACTCGTGCACACACCCACGTGCAAACAGTGACACTTCCAGTATATTCAGGGCATGGAGGCTTCAGTCCTACTGACACCCAGGGGAACTTGTGTCCTTTGTCAAAGCAACTGGTTCTGCCACACTGGCAGCTTCAGCTAGGAGGCAGTGTGTGTGTGTGTGTGTGTGTGTGTGTGTGTGTGTCTGTATGAGAGAGAGAGAGAGAGAGAAATGACTGTATATACTCTTGTATGGTCATTAAGTACCGTGGGCGGCCATGCTGCAGCAACACTCCCATCTGCATAAAATACAAAAGTACACTCAAACCGCTTGATTGACAGCTGATGGCTAGCAACAGCACGGCAACAAGTGCTTAGCAACAAGGACAGAGACAAGATGCATCAGCTCTTAATCTGTCATCTTGACAAAAAAGGCGTATTTTCCCAACAGCAGGAGCTGCAGCCAAAAAATGATCGCTTCATATTGAATTTTAAACCTGAGACCGTTCCAGCTGATGCTTTTATTATTATTTTACTGTATTTTCAGCCACTATATCCTGCAGATTAGAAGAAATATGTTGTTTTTGGAAGATGAGAGTCACTACTGTTGCTTTTTCCTTTTTGGTATACTGTGGCTGCACAAGTCTCTATCAAAGTGTTTGAGAGAACCAGCTGATCTCTGCACGTTTAACAGATAAAAATAGTCCTCAAACCATCTCTTTATTGCAAACCGAGATGATTTACGCTCCCTCTGGTTCTTGATTATTACATTTTTGGCTGAGAGAAGCCCAAAAAAAGGTTTGATAGATAATGAGAACACAGTTTCACACCAGGATGTGATAACAGAACAGACTGAGTCCACAAAAAGACAAATTAAAATGTATCCTGATCATGAAATCTGTGATGCTTTATAGAGATACATATAATATTGGAGACATGCTGACTACGGCAGACTGCAAACAGCTTCTCTAAATGACTAAGTTGGTCAGAGTAATTAAATCTTAATTAATCGATTCATGCATTCACTTAACCGTTTATTCCTGTCTTGTTGTATTGAGTTTACGCAGCAAGTCCTTCAATCTAATTGACAAATTATTTGAGGAAAAAACACCAAAAGAGGTCACAGTTTGGTTTGATTTGAAATCTAAAAGTATGCAAAGAACGTAAAGAAAACATTGTTGATTGATGGTGGAAAGTGGGATGTGAGCAGCTGTTTCTCATGTCAGAGGTCACATGCTTTTTGTACTTCTTTAGAGGAAAGTACCTGCAAGGTCACTGGTACTCAGTAATCTAGTAAAATACAACATTTTGTCATTATACCAAACTCACTTTCAATATCTTTCATTAAATAATTAATCCTGGGGCTGAAATGATTAGTCAAAGAAAAAAATAACCTGCAACTAATATGATAATTGATTGATTATTTAAATCATTTTCATATAAAAATGCAAAATATTATCTACTAGCTTCTCAAATGTGAAGATTTGCTGCTTCTCCTGGAGTTAAATTATAATAAATTTAATATTTTGGGATTATTGTAATGTTTTATGTATGGAGGACGGAACCTGCTAAAATTAAAAATAAATAAATGACTTGATAAATAAATAAATATGCCATTAAATGAACCAAAACATGTGACATAAATTGATTGGTGTATTGTTTTATTTTGCTTCTTTATTTATTTATCTTGGTATTACTTATACTACTACTTTTATATTTATTTATTTATTTATTTATTTATTTTGTTTTTATGTATTTATTTTTGCATTTATTTTAAAATGTATTTATTATTAAATTGTATATATTTATTCGTTTCTGCACGGTTTTCTCTTTGCAACTAACCTTTTTATTTTCCCAAATTTATTTGTTTCTGTAAATTGAATATAGATAGATAGATGGATGGATGGATGGATGGATGCATTTTCCCATTCAGGTTCCCTGTAACCTAAAGAAACTAGTAAAAGTCATGTTTTATCAGTTAAATATTGATGTTTGATAAACTGTATGTCTACTGCATGCATTTACAGTCTATCTGCAGCTTTTAAATATTTAATAAAAGCAGTCTGGCTGTTCCAGTCGACTCCACTTCTACTGGAGGCCCCTGAGGTCGTCTCCAGTGTTTGTGTGTTACGGGCCCCTCTAACTTTGCTAGCGTCAAAAACTGTCCTTCTGAGGTTCAGTGATGTTCCTCCGTGTGTGTGCGAGTGTGTCTCGTCTCCAGCCTCTGGCATGGTCAGGTCCGATTTCTATCACGGCACTCTTTGGACGGGCTAAGAAAATGGTTTGCTGCGCCGCTGCAACGCACCAGTCATCCATGAGTTTATGTGTCCTCTCATTCATTTATACAACCATCTGTCCATCGATTTATCTGACCTCTTTGTTTGTAAATCATCTCCATCCCAGATGTGTATTCTTGCACTGTCTGCCCTGCAGTTACCCATAATCCCCCTGGCTCATATCACTGTAGTTCAGCACATGGTTGCCCTGCTCATCATCCTCATCTGATTTCACAGCTGTATGTGCCCGGCATCTTAACATGTCAGATCTCATCGGATGGTACGAGTCTAAATCCTATCGGGATTGTTCCAGGGGAGCCCACGTGTCGATGCATTGTGTTGATTAAAATAGATTCACGTCGTACAGAATTTGTTATGACTCAATAGCAATGTTCTGTCCTGTTTTACCACCAAGGTAATCCTGGGATTGACGCAGACACCCGGAGAAAGATTGTGTCACTTTAACACCTCGACGTAGGAGCAAAATAAAAGGCAAAAATAAAATAGAAGAGTCAAGAAAAGGATTGTTTATAGTGGTACAAAAGTAATATCTCAGCTTTCAAAATAGTCTCCCACAACATTTTCAAATTCTCTACAGAAAATCAAAGTTAATATTTCATGTTACCCCCTTCAGAAGACAGCTTGTTGGATTAATATGGGACATACAGCATCCCAACATGACTCAGTGTTGTCTGCTCATCAAAGTGTAATACGTCGTCCCTCGTGTGTGATGTGTTTTCTTCGGTGGCCCTGCGAAAACAAAACCTCCCCACAAATAAATGTTGTATCTTGCATCTGCATGGTGCAGTATCTTGTTTCTTTGTGCACCAACAAAGCGAGAACAGAGCCCAGAGGAGTCAGACAGTCGAAGTTCCTCACCAAACAGAAGTCTATTCATCATGGGTTTTTGCCAGGAGGCAGTGTGTACCCATTACTGGCTGCATTGACCACATCAGCGGGGAGGGTCAGGCGATATTTTCCATTAGGAACATGGAGTTGCTTTGTGTGGAGCAGCTTTAGAGTTATGGGCGAGGGCTTTTAGAGCATGCTGAACACTTACGGGAGGTTTATTGTTCCCATGACACAAGAGTGCTGCAGTTATGGCTATCGGGGATAAACTCTCAACATCAAAAGATGGTTAGGCATTATCAAATGGAAAAAGGGTTCAAAAAGGCATCTATATTTCTTTTTAAATCACATTTATTTATGTTTAAGTACAGCCTCCTTTATGTGTGTTTATCACCACTCTCCACAGTACTTATCTGACTACTCTGTTATGCAAAGTCTGATGGCATTTTTCATTTTAATGTGTTTTGGAAAATCGTTATAGTTTCACATCTTCGTAGTTTCAGGTAGCAGAAGTCTAGGACGACTTCATGGGTTTTTCAAAGACCTACCGAAAAATAGTTTAGAGTATACTTTAAAGGTTCTTCCAGGATATATTTATGATTCTGGTTATTTAAGACGGACATTCGTGGTGCCCAGAGGATGAATTCTAGTAACCTTAGTGACTTTCTCTCTACCGCCACCATGAGATTAACATTTGTCGACAATTACTTTTGGCTGATGTTGAGTCTTGTGGTAAGATGAGGGGGCCAATGTCGAACAGCAGCTTCCAAATAAATATCATCCTTTTACAGATCCAAGCAGCCAGGCTGCAGGAACACGAAGATAAAAGATTAAACTTTCTGACATTTTCAACAAACTTGTAAGCCGTCTTATCTTGTCTGTTACCGGTTTTATTTCTCTGCCTGCTCTTTCTAATCATTTATTTAATCACTTATCTGTTGAATGTGGAATGATGAGCAGCAGCGGCGGCGTGATAGCAGAAGCAAGCTTGTGCCAAAAGCATTAGGGGTTTGAATCTAAGACGAAACAATGGAACTACTGCACAACTAATATGATTAAGTGCACAGTTGATGACGCTTTTAAAATCTTCACATGTTCAAAGATGGAAAAGGAGTTACAAATCCACTCCCAGCCTTTGTTTTGATATACGTATCTAAGGGGAAAGCATTTGTAATGTCAAGTTGTGATTTACTGTAGCAAAATGCTTCAATGTTTTATGTATTACAGTTCTTGGTGCCATGCTCATAAAGAGGACAGCAGCAAAGTAAGAATCATCAAGTCAAGTCCAAGTCAAGTGTATTTAAACAGCCCTTAATCACAGTTAAAGCCCTAGAAGGCACACAAGAAGCACGCCACATTAATACATTATAAAACTAGAAGGGCACTCGAAGAGCGCAGACCTCTGCCAAGGCCATTTCCATATGTGAAAAATAATAAGGGTTTCGGCTGTGCTCCAAAATGTAATGGGTTCTTACTTGGCCAATGATACACCCTTCCACCAATTTTCATGAAATCAGGCCAGTATCTTTTCCGTAATCCTGCTGACAAACTGACAAACAAACCAAACCGAAAACATAAACTCCTTGGTGGAGGGAACAATAATTTTCAACAAAAACAACACGTACATTAAGCACCCAACACTCCAACCAAAATCTCGTTGGGGAAAGAAATATGGAACTGGTAAAATAGAGATTAGGTTACCTTTAACCCGGATTATACAATGTGCTATGGGAGTAAAGAGGGGAATTAGATTAAATACTGATGGTACAGATAAACAAAATAAAGACGTTTGTCAACAACATTTGGATCACCAATTTGACCCCCAACATTTTGTGTTTCTTTTTAATTTAATCAATTTAATTTTGTATATAAATATCTTTGGGATTATGGATTATCATAAATATAACGTTGAGTATCATCCGCATAGAACTGAAGTTTCATGCCAGAGGAAAATCGGAAGGCCCAGAATAGTGCCTTGTGGTACACCAAAGTTTATATTTCTGACTCTGAGGTTACAATTAGGATCTTCCAAAATATTTTTTTTATAAACCCATGACCTAAATAGAATGAAAACGATCTGAAACTCAATAAAAGCAATTTATATGAATTGTTTTTGGATTGATACCCACTGAGTTGGCTGGCTATGGTCCAGTTGTCTGACCGTCAATGGTTACATGCTGTTGGTTACTCATGGAAAATCAACATTGATCGTAGAGGAAAGTCTGGCAGTGATGCTCAAAGCCAATATGACCCGTCACCCTCTTTTACAAACATCACTTTCCATGACTTACCATGACTTTCTATTTATAAGTTGTAAAGTTTCTCTGACTTTTTGTCATTAATTTCAAGTTGTAATTTTAATTTTCTGGTTCTCTACTTAAGTTACACTTTAAACGCAAATGCACTAAACAACTTCCTGTAAAATGACCCATTGATAAAATGTTCTAATGTGACTTGACCTCCACTAGAAGACTAGACTAGAATACACCTCCTTTTCATTCATTTTCACTTTTTTCACACTATATTGGGGTCAACTTGGCCCCCTTTTGTCGCCACTCTCCTACATCCAACAATCAGTTGGATTGACTGTCACTGCGATCTACCTCGCTCTCTCCTTCACGCCCTTCTGCCTCCATTAGGACCCTGGCACCCTGATAGCACACATGGGTGGCTATGAGGACACGCTCTGGTAGGGGTGGGGTGGTAATGGAGGGGTCTGTGCATGCTGGACCAGTTCATCACCTTGCTGGAGGCCATGGGCGTGGAGGGGGGTTAGTCAACTTAAAGGGCCATGGGAGCTGCCCCAGTCCCTTAGTGTGCCCACAATCTGCCATCTTGGTCCTAAACTCCCAGACTGCACCTCCTCTCTCCTGATAAGGAGCTTCCCTACATCTTAACCGGTAAGAAGTTTGACATTTGACCTAAAGGAGTGCTTTGTTAAAAAGGGTGAGTGAGAATGCTTGGCCATAAAACAAGATATATTTTAAGATTTAATCCTGATACAGACATCAATACTGTTGATTTATTCACTGGAGAGTGATTTATGATTGCAGTTTTTCATTTAGATAGCTTATTATGGTCCTCAGAGCCATTAATACTGCTCCATCAAACAACTTCTGACAGATTATCTGTCATTTCTCAAAGACTGAGGACACAGCGCATTTAGCACTAATAAGGATTACTCAATTATACAAGAATGTTATGTAAATTAGTTTTTCCCCAGCGCTGCCACCAGTCTTGGTTTTAGGTTTTTTTGAAGGTGAGCCAATAGTGTCGTACGAATATAAAGCAGATTTCCTCTGACGTGGCGCTCTATTCTACCACACTCTTCCTTTGCCTCTTATGATTCAATGTGGAGCAAATTTAATGCTCTATTTGTAGTTTATCCCATGGGCCATTTTACAGTCGGGTGGGTGGGTACAGGCATGGTTACCACTTTGTGTTGCATAGGTACAAAGAATTAAGAGCACATGCATATTGGGAGCCTCATTACGGGGCTTTTACGTTGTTTGATATACATGGAGAGCATCTGTGTTAAATGAAAACAAAGAAGTGAAACATTTCATTGTCTGCATTGCCCCTAATCCAGACAGCATAACCCCACTGTTTGCTTCCCCTGGCAGCTCCCTTAAACGTTCTGCTGCCGTCCAACCCTAATAATGTCAGATTAAGCTCTGCACACAACTGTCCATCTGACATGAGGGCTGGATTTGTGCTGGATTGGAAAATCTGGATGGGATGCCTCCAAAGCTCTGTAATTCTGCACATACACACTCAGAGATAGAAGCAGATTAAAAAGCAGAGGAGGCTGGGGAGGGTATGCATGCCACGGCACACTGTTGGGGTTTTGTGCATGTATAAATGTGTGCGGTTTGACCTCTACTTCTTGCATCAAAAAGTTCCCCAACTGTCCTGAGTGAGGCTGCACATAACAAACCCCTCAGTGTGTTTTAAATCAAGATTATTTGAACATGTCGCTGGGTTATTTTGGTGTCGATTGTTATCAGCAATGACAAGGACGATAGCTTGGTGGATTTCAGGGGTGCTCGACCCTCCCCTGGGATAGACGAACGCCCCGGAGGCTACACTCCTGATTCATCCCCAGACGTGCCCCCACGATGCCCGTGTGCCTCACTGGGCATGCCCCCCTTTTGTTGAGGGAAGGGGGGCGGTCGACGGGGCGGTGGGTGATGGTCACCCAGATTACGCCTCATCATACGGCCTATTTACACTTGACACCAAACAGTATGGCAAACAGAGTATCGCACCGCGGCAACAAAAACGGTGCTCATTGAGGACGGTTTGGTTTCATCATATAATTTCGAGAACGGTCACGTGTTCCTGTGGTCGCTCATGTGACTCCGCGAAACGGACCAATAGGGTGGCACGGTTTGTCAGAGCGAAAGGAAGAGGAGAAAAAAAATCATTTTCCCTTTGCGATTTTTAATCTTGCAACACCGAAAGTGGTCGTCATCTACTGTATCCTGCGCTACATAAAGGTAAACTCTCTTTTTATGGCTCTTATTAAGAATTATTTTGGTAAATCATAAATCAAGGTGTGCATTTCTTCCTAGAATGCTAGTATCCAATAGAATTTATTTATTTTATTTATTTTTATAAAACATTTCTGGACTTCTACAAGCTGTTGAAAACTTGCATGAAATACCGGGTCACGCCGAGCCGGGTAATGCCGTTCAATAATTAATTAACTTGATAACTTACCCCCAGTCAAGAATAATCATTATCCTGATAATGAGCTGTGACACGGTACGACTTATTGACTCGTTACCTAATTCGGTTATTTGCGGTAGATCAAGTTAACATTTTCCGAAGTTATCCTCAGCGCGGTTAAATAAGGCGACTGCATGATGTGTGGAAATATTTTGGTTTTCCCAAGAGAATAGTCAATTTTATGGTCAGTCGATTTTGCTTTCGGGGGTCTCTTGATCATCATTGTTTGGGTGTCCATTGTGTTGGCTTAGATTCAAGCATGAGTAATTATATTGTTGAAGAATTAGCCAAGAATGAAACATGAAATGATAACTGGAAGAATTGCTGTTTAACTATGAAGCTGTGGGACTCAGTGTAGGATTGATAACGTGATGGTCAATGGAATTGATACGACCGTCCCCCCGTCCCCAACATCATTATTCCAATTATCGTCACACTGATATCAGCGCCGCTGATGGCCTTATTCTCGGCTCGTCATAGACCAAAAATGTCATTCGTCATTACCTCAAACGTTGTGTTCGACTTGAAATACGCCGATGACTAACTCCTTTGTTTGGGATAAAAAAGCAGTGAAAGTCTGGTGTGCTCACAGATCTGTGTTCCTACTGTAGGAGACGATACTAAAATAGAGCAATAACTGAATGGGGTTTGATGGGAATGACGATGAATGAAAGAACGTGCTTTTTTAATGTGTTCTGCATGACTGCTCGGCGAAAGCTCCGCGTATGGAAGCCATGACTTTGTGACAAGCAGTGATCTCACATTACAAATTGTGGCAAATCTAAAATGGCCGACTTAACGCTCAGGCTCTTAGCGCCGCATTCACAGCACAACATGGTGTGCCTGCATTGTAAAGCTTTACACTGTGCCGCCGCCACCACCAACACGTAGTACCCTACTTTTAGAGCTACTTGGTGATAGTTGGTCTTCGCTGCTCGCTGCATCCTCTGATTTGACTGGTTGTGGTGAGGATGTGGTTTTGATTGTGATTTAGGCTGAGCTATCAGGATGCAGGGCTGCTGATGTGGGCTGACAGCTCTTGAGAGCACTGTCATAGTGGCGTATAGGAAGGCCGATGGGGTAGACGCCCCCTCCCCTACTCCCTCGCCGCACAACACCGCACCGCATACAACAAAAGCCTGCGCCAGACGAGACAAGAGCTGCTCATATACCAGAAAACTGAGAGCCAAATCCTCAGGACTCAGTGTAACTCCTCTCCTCGGTCCGCCTACAGTTACTATTCCTGACAGGAGCGACCATCGACACCAATTATTCATCAGCCTTTTCTTTTCCCTCATCCCTGTTGCTTCCCCTGTCACAAACTTTGCCTCTAAAATGAGTTGAAAGAGTCCTGAAAGTGAGAGGTTTCTTCATGCAGAGCCGAGGTGCTTTGAACAGATCTGGTGAAACCATATGGATCAACCAGGTCACCCTCTGTGCTCCCCCTCTGCTGCCCTACATGCACACTAATTTCCCTTTTGTTCGCCCTTAATTGGAGCATAAACATGTACGTTAAGAGATCCCCCCGGTCGCGGGTCAAACATATTGGCTTCATTACAAGTTTTATTCTGGGCCAGTTGTTCAACTGTCTGACTGAATTGATTGAAATCAATTTACAAGGATTTACAACATGGATAAGATGCAGTGCTTAACCCCATAGAGCCACCCACATTTAAAAGCACTATATGCATGCATTTATGTACCAGGTTTGTATTGCTTAGAAAGGTTTCTAAAGGTGCAGAAAAACAGTGATGAAGATTTAAAAAGCTCCCTAACAGAGTCTGGAATGGCAAATATAAAGAAAACCTTCAGAAAGGCCGAAGCATACAGTAGAAATATCTGTGGATTATCTTTACAAAGGAGGTTATTTGATAGCTCTACACAGTTTACCTTGAGACTAACCTCACTCTGCATTCAACCAAAACTTTCTGACTCTCCATCCTTTGCTGAGAAACAGTCATTTGCCAAACTGGACTTGAACTCTAAAAGAAAAGGCTGCTTACAGAGAAGTTAACCTCAAAGTTACAGCATGACGTCGCTTCAAATGATTGCAGCTGTTTATCTACAGCACAAGAATGAATCCTTAAAAAACGAGCTGTTAAAGGTCAAAGATAAACTTAGTTTTTAAGGGCCAACTGAATCCTGTACTGGAAATCTCTCCAAATGCAAAACATCACACACAAGAACTTGGACCATAAAGAACTACAACCAACTAGAGCTGGGCGATATGGAAAAAATACCTTGATATTGATATTGCAATGATATTGTAGTGTTGACTAGTGATGCTTGAGATGAGATTTTTGATAAATAATCATCAGTATAATGACAAAGTGGGTAAAGACAAATAATAGAGCAGCAAGAACAGCCAGAACATTACATCACTTTACTGTAATTCAGCCTTTAAAACCAGGAAAAGACAACACTTATACCATATCATGATATCCAAAACCTGAGACGATGTCTAGTCTCATATCACGATATAGATATATATTGCCCAGCACAACAACCAACAAATTGCTACAATTAAAATACCAGATTTAGTGAGTTTACTTTGAGAAAAACTCCACGACACTTTACATTAAATTGTCACATTTTCAAATCGAAAAAAGACAGAAGCACAAAAGCCATTTCTCATGCTGCTTTTTCATTTCTCCTCACAAAACACTGTTTAATCCAAAAAAAGACTCATGTAAAATGTGTTGTTCAATATTGCTACAAATGAAAAAAATATTGCTCTTCAACCGCAGATTCATTTAGTGAAACGTCGGCCTCTCATCAGCTCTGCTGTACAGTCATGGAGGGTTTTATATCAAAACATCATAATGACATATCTGTAGATATGTGGATTAGGATGGAACAGATGACAGCGGCTTTGGCCCAGATTAGACTGACGGCCGTCCATTTAATGATTTTCCTTACAGGATTTCACGTCTCTCTCTTTCTCGCTCTCTCTCTCTCCGTCTGGCAGCGATTCTATTGACCTATGGCAACGTAATTATATGAAAACCTATTTTAAAATGATGATACATGCCTTACTCATCTCATACAGCTACAGAAAAACTGTTTAAAACATGCACCGGAAATGGAATTCATTCTTCCTCATTTTTATAGTTGATTTGGGGGGTTTTAGTTAATAGTTTTAGCATCATATGATCGTCTGAATGAACCCTGATGAGTATCTGATGGAATCACTGAATCTTAGTCAACTTCAAAAATGATTATTATCAGCATAAATTATCCCATTTTTGCAGTTTCAGTCCAAAATACCAAAACTCCGAGCACTAAACATGTTTACAAATGTCCCAAAATGTGACTCCATCCATCATTTACCTCTTAAAATACAAACAGCAACAGCTTCTGAACTGATTAATCTACATTTTGCACCTTTATGTGAGATGCTAGATTTGTTTCCTCTCCACAAAAGCATATCAAATCTATAAAAAAAATGGCTTAAAGCTGAATTTATTGGGCAGAAATCTATTCAAAATCACAACAAACGACGAAGGAAAGGTGTCTCAGCGCTACAAGACAAACAAGTCTTTAACTTAATCTCTTATTCTTGGTATTTTGAGCTACTCGCCGCAGTTTCTTTCACGTTTTAAAACACTGTCTGACAGAGTGAAGTGCATCATGTCAAAAGGGGCCAAAGCAAGTTGATGGTCACTTAGCTGTGCAGCGGCGCTCGGCCTGCAGTGCACCGCACAGTCTAGTTTTACATGCAGTGAAGATGTAATGAGACGCCTCCATATCTGCAGCAATCTCTGCCTTCTTCATGTCAAAGTCAAGAGAACAAAAGGCACGTTTTTATGCCTTTAAAACACTGATATGTGTCCAATAATGATCAATCATCCGAGCCCTTTCCAGCTTTCCTCCTCACCCAAATGCACTCCCACACCAAATATCTCCCCTCAACTTTGCTCTGAGTGTTTTTGCATCATTTCCACATCAGTGGCTCTGCATAAGAGCAGCATCTCCTCATTGTTAGGAGTCCATAAAGAGATAAAAAAAGGCGAGGAGAGAGGAGACCTCAAGTTCTTCAAGAGCAATGTCTTTTTTTTCTGTGGCAGACGCAGGGAGAGATGGGAGGGGGGAGCCATTTTGTGCACTGCGTTGTCCAGCCGAGCGTAAAGCGTGATTAATTCAATAGCCGCCATAGAGGAGGAGGCTAGCAGCACTGCAACACCGAGCATGACCCACTTTCCCCATCAGATGTCATGAAATATTCCCCACCATCCCTCTCTGGGTTTCTCTAACTTCCTGTCTGATTAACAAAGAGACAGGGGAGGAGAATCACTAATCAATGTGTGTAATATGTTTGATAGAAGTGGCCACAGAGCAGGAAATTTATTTTAAACGTTATGTGGATGTTAAAATGCAGCAAGAAATTCAGACCTTAAAATAAAAAAGCTGCCGATTTGCTTGAAGGTTTTAGCCCATTGGGGCAAATGATTCACGGGGCCTTGACCTAATTCTATTATGCTACAGGATGTATGAGCAAAATACAGTCTGGGAGCACAACTATTCAAACGCAGCTCTTAACGCTGACCTCGTCCAACGGACTCGCTCTCGTTGACCTAAATCTACATTCTGGGTTTTAATCAGAGGGAAGGAGGCTCTTTGAAGATGCTTTTTCTCATTATTGTGCATCTTTGTAGAAATGAGAAAGCATGCACAGAATGTTATTTAGTCATCAGCTTTTGGAAAAGGAGTCCAAAACCTTAATTTGCAGCCTTGAAAGGGGATGAATACTGTGCCATCTATCATCAACGTTAGCTTGAATCCTGTCGTCAATCTTGGACGTTTTTTCTTTTTTTTTTTCCACCCCCCCTCCCTCCTGCCCCTGGAGAGGACCTGCACCGCTGGCTTGGGTCTTAAACCCGGATTAAGGCTTTTTATGTAATCTGGTCTCCTCTGGGAGATTGGAGAGACAGCTGGCAACAGAATCCCTGTCCTTATCTCTCGAACCTCCCCTGGCCTACAACCAACACATTCCCTCAGCTCTCAGCTCTCAGCGCCGCATGCAGCGTAGATTAAGAGGAGGAATCAGTTCTGGAGCCAGCGGTGGAGGCTGCAGCCATACTCATGCAAAAAAATAACACATTACAACGACAGCAACTATTCCATTTAGTCCTCTAGAGTCCAGATTACTTTCACACTTTATTTAGCATCTTTTAAACATGCATGATATCCTTCTGTCATCACAAACTCAGCTAGAAGTCCTATAAGCTATACGTTTAATAAAGCCGCCTGGAACCCTTAATACAACTATAAAAACGTACAAATCTTTAGTGATAACCACTAAAAACATCATTATAGAACTGTTCAAGGTTATAAAGCTATTGTTTTATTATGTATACGCATAAATACAGCTGAAAAAATGTACGTAATTAAACTATAATAAGGTCTATTGACATGTAAAGTGATTTTATCTCAGTGAAAGTTCTTGTAAATGACTGAAAATATTAATAACTCAAAGTTAACATTGATGGTTTACAGGCATGATACATGATATAGAAATAAAGTTATGTTACAATAAATAAAAATGCTGAATGTTTTCAACAAAAATGCCAACATTTTGTGAGTTTCCATCCTCTTAAATATGATTGTTTTTGTGGTTTTCTTGCCTTAAGTGTCGACAATAAGGCAATTTTACATTGACAATTTTACAGACTTATCTATATTTAATGTACCATAACCTTGCTTTCATTGTGTGCTTCGATAGTCCACCTACTTTATTTTGCCAAGCATTTGACAGAAAATTAAGCAACTGTGGTAATCGATTAATTATTTCAGATAATTTATGAAACAAAACCACAAATCATTCTCTGGTTGCAGCTTCTTCTGGTTTGCTGATTTTCTCTGTTTTATATCATTATAAACTTTAAAATAAACTAAATATTTAATAGACAATATATGAATTGAATATTGGAGAAAATACAAAAAATTGGTTTATTTATTTATTTACTTTTATTTATTCTTCTTTATATATCTACATTTTTTATTTACTTATTTATTCCTCTTTATATTTCCACATTTTTATTTACTTATTTATTCCTCTTTATATTTCCACATTTTTTATTTACATATTTATTCCTCTTTATATTTCCACATTTTCTATTTACTTATTTATTCCTCTTTATATTTCCACATTTTTTATTTACTTATTTATTCATCTTTATATTTCCGCATTTATTTTCTTATTCTTTTACAGATTTAGTCTTTTTTTTCGGGCACTCCTCTGACTCCATATAATAACAGTTCTGTAGGCAACCTGAGCACCATTCAGGGTCATTAGATGTTAAATTAGACTCATTGTGTTGGTGATGAAAGCCTCAACAGGTTGACAACAAGGCCAAGAGTCACACTGCATGAATCATTTCATGGATTTTCTTTGAGTAATTTCAAATATTCATATTTATTTTTGCCGAGACCAGAACTATAAACTCAATCAACAATGCCTCTGATTGGCAGACGGTGACATTATCTGTCCCTTCAGTCAAGGTCAGCTGCTTGTTTCCCACATATTCTCTTATAACTGGCTGCAAAACAACATAATTCAACTCATATTTAGAGCCGTTTCTCTCCTTATGTTTTATAATGTTATCAAACTCAAACTGTAGCATTAGATGTGAAGGGTTCAAGGTGTGAAATATTGAGCAAAATCATCGATATGTTTTAATATTCTTGTAGTTATGTGACTGCTTGCATCTCTATTTTCTTGGTACAGAAAGAAAAATAGTAAATATCTAATATTAATACATTTTAATTCACATTTTCAGGCCTAATTTACCTCTCCGTTAAGTTAAGCTCATCATCTACATCACTATCTCAATTTAAAACACTGATTTCCTGCAGTCTCACACTCCAAATGTGTTTCCCCTACTAATACATAATATAGTTTATTCACAAAAGAAAGTTTGAAATGTGCACCAGATTAAAGCTCATCCATCCCTGACTGCAGAGCAGAGACAGATCCACCATCAGGACTGCAGCTCCCTCTCGTGGTCTCTCTCCTAACTGGAGTCTTGACTCATTACATCACTTGTCAGCCAGAATTAGATGGCGTCCAGCTGAAATGGGTTTGATAAAAATAAATATGGCGCTCAGCGTTCGATGGCTCATCTCGTGACTGGAGAGACATATGCTGACCTACATTTCAACGGCTTTTATATCAAACTGTTGTCGACTACAGAGAGACGGGGTCACGTTACTTGTTTGTGAGCATATTTACATTATGCAAGTGTATTGTCTTTTTTCCCCCGGGGGCCCAAATTAACCATTTTCCTCCCTCTCTCTGTGCAAAATGCATCATATAAGCACAAAACTGATATAATAAACTCCCTAAAACTAGATTTTAGGACCTCTTTAAAGCAGCTGCTGCCACTAATACTCACTAGAGCACCAAATGTGGATTAATCCGCCGCTGAAAATAGTCCCCAACTAGTACTCTTTTTCCTCCTGTTTGAGTAACGTTTGATAAAAACTAGAGTGCGTCTTTGTTACAAGTGAAACTAAATATTTGTGACCTACATAGAAACCAATAGGATCGGGGCTGACGACACAAGTATGTAGTGAATGAGAGAGACGTTAAAAAATATAAAATATAACAATAATCATCCTTGTCTTTCGTAAGCTGATATTGTACTTTAGTCAACGTACAGTATGCCACAGTACGTCAGTCTGTGCACCGATTCGACACCACAATTTATTAATGCAGAAAAAAATCAACTTGTTTAACTGGAAATCAATTCTTCTTCGCCGCTAGTGCTCAAAGAGTATAGAAGCAAATAGATGAAACTCCAGTGTTTTTTGACAACAGCCGCTGCCGCCATTTTGGACTGAAAACACTTATTATATCTATAACATTTTATTGTTCAACACAGGCCATTTACTTTTGTACGGCCCTTTTTAGGTGGACGTTTTACCGGTTTTGGTTACGTTTTTTTTATAGAGCAACGAGCTTAAAGTGAGTTTAAAAAGTGTTAAAAGTAGTATTAACGTTATAGTTGCATGGATTGCATCCTCCTTTTTGTCACCTGTTGGATGAGTATTAACATTAAACTATCTGAATAAAAGACTACACTATATTTTCATTACTGACGTGCAATTTCACATTCACTAAACAAACTTAAAGTGCCTCAGTGTCGCTCCACGTCCACAGCCTGAAGAGACAGTAAGAATGAATTGAAACCCATCCTAACCTCAGCAGGTGTGTCTGTATCTTTGTTATCTGGCAGGTGACCGGTTGGCTGACTCCACCATCACACTCGCGTTGGCCCTTGAACTCCTCTCTCACGCGACCACGCCCCTTCCTTCACATCCAATCCCAACATGGAGCCCATCAAGGTCCAATCAGAAGGTGGACTGAATGTGACCCTCACCATCCGGCTGCTGATGCACGGCAAGGTACCAAAACACCAAAGAGCTTCTCTCTGCTATTCTCTAACTTTCTTGTTCTTATTTCCAATTATCTACCAGATAATAATAGATCATTTCAAGGCCCCCTGTGGCACAAATACACCTAACTTTGTTTGTGTTTCTGCAGGAGGTTGGAAGCATCATAGGAAAGGTATTTATCACAGACACAACAAGCAGACTAAAGCATCATAACGCCTGCAGGAAGCACATCTTAACAATGTGTTTCTTTACTTCCAGAAAGGAGAAACGGTGAAGAAAATGCGTGAAGACGTAAGTACAACTTTTCTGCACTTGTCTAGTTATTGTTATTATGTGTTTTTGTCTCATAATGATGTATTTTTGTGCTCTACAGAGTGGCGCCCGTATCAACATCTCAGAGGGGAACTGCCCTGAGCGGATAGTCACCATCACCGGGCCAACAGATGCTATTTTCAAGGCCTTCGCCATGATCGCCTACAAGTTTGAGGAGGTATAACATTCATCATCTAAACACTATAAACTGCCACATTATACTGAGTTAATAGCACTGAATATGCTGCAGTGGTGGAAGTATTCAGTATGGATACAATTGTATTTAAAAAAATAAATAAAAAGAATACATTTGTAAAAGAATGTAATGTAAAAGAAAAGAGGAAAAAAATACAAGAATAAATGATAAATAAAAAATGTGGAAATATAAAAAGAAATAAATATAAGAATAATGATAAATAAAAAATTTGGAAATATAAAGAGAAACAAATACAAGAATAAATAAGTAAATAAAAAATGTGAAAATATAAATAGAAACAAATATATGAATAAATGATAAATAACAAATTTTGAAATATAAAGTGAAATAAATAAAAGAATAAATCAAGGAAAAATATAGGGAAAAGCAAAAGCAATAGGGAAACCTCGGATTTGTACTTGAGTAAAGTACATCCCACCATGGTCTGCTCTAGTGTCTACTCTGTACTGACTGGTCTCCACGTGGAATACAAAGCAGGCTTGGCCGCGTTATGTAGGACAGAAATGTGCTGATCTAACCTTGCAGCACCCTTTGAAAGTGGGCCAGTACTGTGTTTTGATTTGGGCGCCGTATGAGCACGCCAAACCAGAGAGTCTCCAAAACAAAACACTACATATGGACCTGAGCTACAGGGATGAGTGCGGATAGGTCAGTTTGGAGGAAGAAGTATACACATTATACGTTTATTAATGTCCAGTATTTTCAGATATATATTATAATGTCATTCATTATCTGTTTATACACCAGCCTCTAGTTATGGGCGCTGCAGGAGTAAGTTAAAGTTGTTGTACGTCTTTATATCGGCTTACAGCTACATTATAGTGTGTTTTAAACCATTTTTTAAATGTTTAAATACTTATAAATAACCTGTTACTGTAAGATATTACAGATTATTATATAATTACATAATATAACACTTAATTTAAGGTGAGAGCGAGTCTTTGCAGCACAAAAATTGCCTAATTCAGCCTTGTAAAACAACGATTTTAGACAAATTATTAAAAAAACATATGCACTTAAAGCAATTATACACAGCTAAAAAAGTAAATGCAAAATATACAAATGAATCAGAACCGTTGCTGAAGTAAAAGTAGCAAAACTACACCATACAAACACATTCAAGAGAGAGTTTTCTACCTGTTCTACTGCTGCAGGATGCAGGCGTGAAGGTGGATTTCTCCACTCCTTATACAGTAACTGATGCATTTATCTGATAACACCTGGTCTCTCTTCTCCCCTCAGGATATAATCAACTCTATGAGCAACAGTCCAGCCACCAGTAAACCCCCGGTAACCCTGAGGCTCGTCGTCCCGGCCAGCCAGTGTGGCTCTCTTATTGGCAAAGGAGGCTCCAAAATCAAAGAAATGAGAGAGGTAGAGTCTGAAAGTCTATAATGATCTTTATAATTACCATATAAGTTAAGATATTAGCAGATTTTAGAGGAAATGCTCCAGTTTTAAAGGGATTTTACCACCCAGAATACCTCTTTATAACCGTGCAACCATTGCAAATCTCATATTTTGAACTTTAAATCCGGTATAATCCCATATGCTTTACATACATTTCCTCATATACGTTCAGGTTTAATACAGATTCTTCCTACCTTTAGTCAACAGGAGCTCAGGTCCAGGTTGCAGGCGACATGCTGCCCAACTCCACCGAGAGAGCCGTGACGATCTCGGGGGCCCCAGAAGCCATCATCCAGTGTGTCAAACAGATCTGTGTAGTGATGCTGGAGGTACAGTGTGGAGGGAAGGGAGGGAGGGGGAACATGAAGGAAATATGGACACATACGGAAGATATAATTACAGTTATAATCCTTAAGATTTCAGCCAAACAAACTCACATTAATTCAATGGAGAAGGCCAATAACTGGCCTGTTTCCATCACGCCACGAGCCAAATTACAGACACAGGCTGGGCGTTCCAATACCCATAATAACATACTATTTAGTAGGAAAGAAAAAGATTTAGTATGTCCTAATACATAATATGTCAAATGCAATATGCCAAAAATACCATCTATAAAATGAACAAGAGAGCACAGACAGAGGACAACTCACTGACAGACAGTGCATTCAAGTGTAAGAAGGCTAACGTTATATATTTTTGTGACTTGTGTAAATATATATAACATTAATTAATACAGTAATGTAGGCTTTACTTCAAATTTCACACTACGGAGTGCGACGGATATGAGCAAGAGGGTCAAAGTTCAACGCGCAATGTTATGGTGAAGTAGTATGACACAATTTAGTGCAACAGTGCGTACTTTGTGAGGGCAGCTGAAGTATGTACTGAAGAAAAGAAAAAGTATGGAACGCAACCTAACACTGGATTACATGTGCATCACTTCTGTGGATCCATTGTCTGTGTTGTGAAACACAGAAAATCTTAAGGATTATAACTCTAACACAGCTAGAAGTTTGACAATAACAAATTCTGTTTTATCTTCTGCTAATATAAGTTCATAAGTGATGCATTTGATTGCTTTTTTGTGTTTTGATGTCTTGGTTTGTAAATCTGGAAAGCTTCCCTTCATTGCATTGCTGCAAACACATTTTCCCAACTACAAATACATCAGAAACTATTAATACTGGCTTTATATACATGTCAAAATTAGTTTGTTTCCTCAGCTGACTCTCATGATGCTTTGGATGAAAGGGCTCCACACTTTGTAGTTGTCTCTCTTTTCTCCTGCACCTTTAATTTGAGCTATCTGCACAGCCAGTTCTCCGTTGGGCCGTCATGATGGCACCAGCCATGGATACTAGGAGATATGTGACATGACTGTAAGTCTCTAAAAATGTGAGCCGATATTTAAAAACACAGTGTGTAGACTCATCATTATCCAGTTGAAAGTGATGTTCCAGGTAAATCCAAGTTTAGTTGTGCACTGAACCACGATTTGGACATTTGATGTCAGCATGAACACACAGTGAAGAGCACTTTTGTGTCACAGGTTGTCTTCCCTAAGGCACCGTCCCTCTATGGTTTCACTTTATGCAACTTTCTTCTCTTTCTTTCTGTATCTTTCTCTCTGCTCTAACACTCTCTCCACATCTCACCCCTTCTTCTTCTTCCCCCCACTCTCTCCTCCTTTGCTCTCCTCAGTCCCCACCGAAAGGTGCCACCATCCCCTACCGCCCCAAGCCTGCCTCCACCCCTGTCATTTTTTCAGGTGGCCAGGTAAGAGCAGACCCACTGGGGGCGTCCACAGCCAACCTCAGCCTCTTACTGCAGCACCAGCCACTGCCTGTTAGTGTCTCACCAGGTTTTTCTCACTTTTCCTCCCTTCCTCACTGAACCCCACCCCGACCCCGACTAGCATGAAACCATCACTGCTGTTTTACTGTTTCCTCACTGTCACCCGTCACCTGCAGCCACTCCAACAGAACTGGGATAAATGGCATTAACAGACTTACCGGTTAACTGATGAGGAGATGAAAACATCCTCATGTTCCTCTCTGCTGGGACTCCATGATGATCCTAAAGGGACAGAGCAAAGTTTAATCAAAGGAACTCTAGTCAAAACATAGGAAAACACTAAAACGATAGAGATAAACAACAACAAAGTTACTTGCAAACAAATTTCCTTCATTCATAACCTTGTAATTCATGATATCTGACAGCCATCATGTTGGATAACTCACTTAACTCAACCGAGACAGAACTAATCTTGATTTTGGTAGCACAGCTGGACTAAAACATCTGTTAAACTTAAGTCTGGGTCCAAAAGTAGACATAACATGCTGGTCATGTTCAGGTAAATTGACTTAAAACTGAGCCAGGTAGACAGCAGAGCAACAGGTAAACACAAGGCTAAAGGGAAGTAGGTGTGTGGACAGAAAACTAAACCAGGAAAACTCAGTAGGGGCGCCGAGTGGCCTGGATGAGAATGACAGGAGATGAGGGTTAACAACACAAAACACTAGCTACAAATTATTACTTTTATTATCAATTAATATGTTGATTATGTTATTAATCAATTAATCTTATAGTCTACAAATAGTCAGAGGACGCTGCTTGTTTGACCAACAGAACAAAACTCGAGAGTTTACTATCATATAAACCTAAGAAATTCGGCTAATATTCACATTTGAGAGCTGAAACCAATACATTTTAGCATTTTTACTAAAAAACAAATAACTTACACATTGAATCTCTTATCAATATTACATCCGATTGATTTACTGTCGATCTACTTGTCAATTAATCGACTAATCATTTCATCTCTTGTCTACTCAGCTGCTTACGATGCAATTTGGGGTCACAAACCCGGTTTGTTTCGTTCACCGGCGACTAGCGAAACGCCTTGTGAATTACTCTTTTGGTTCTGTATTTTTTAATAACACCTCCCTATATAGTTTAGAGAAGATTAGAAGTCCAAGAAGAAACTGACATAAGGGCGAGACTCAGATTTATAAATTCGTCTGGTACTTCAGCACCACGGACAGCGCCATGGATTTATCATTACACAGTACAGTTAGTCAGGGCCACTTATATTTTCCCTTATAAAATCACCTTTAAATCACTTAATACCCAAAAATATTCAGCTTACTGTCACATAACACAAAGAAAATCAGCAAATCATCACAATTAAGAAGCTGGAAACAGAGAATTATTTGCATCTTGGTTGATAAATTACTTGATAATCAACTAATTCATTATAAAATGGTTGATTAATTGCTTCAGCTCTTTATTTGGCATGCTTCTTTTATCCAAGAATATATCAAATTATCATGAGTAATCTGGTATTCTCATCAATTAACAGGGAAGCTGTTTATTAAATTTTCTACATGGGACAGTTTTAAGAAAGCAAAACACGTCAATCTGGAAGTCTGTTATGACTTAAAAATGTCTACATGTCTAAATTTCCACTCTGCTGACCTCATGCAGAGTCTTGACATGTTATTTTTCTGGTTACAGTCTCGCTCTGGTTGCTGTCTTGGCTGACAAAATGAAATTTAGCTCAGTTCTGACCTCTGTGGTTGCTCTAAACCTCACGTCCAATAGGTCAAATCTCATTACTCCTCTCAGGGCCGCTCCTCTGGTTTCTCCCCACACCCTTCCCCGTCACCTCCCCACTGTCTGAGTTGTCCCTTATTGATTTAGTTCAACTGGATCTGATTGATGAACAGTAGGAGAACATGCCAGGGAATCTATAGTGCATGACTGTTGTGTAATATTGCTAAAAATATGAGTCTGTAGAGTGTTTGTGTTGTAGAAATGTCAAGTGTTTTTCAGTTTTAGTTGCAGAGTTTATAGTTTTAGCTTATCAAAGATGTATTTAATACAGTATATGTTTTGTTTTATGCAATCACATGATGCTCCGATGATGTAATGAGATAACAATAAGCTCTTCTCCTCATGTTTGCAGGCTTATACCATTCAAGGACAGTACGCCATCCCACATCCTGACGTGAGTGCTCACCCCACCAGGCAGTCAACAACTGCACTCTCCATAATTCTGTCCCGCTGCATCGCAGGCTCTTTACTCTCTTTCCACCCATATTAATATTAATTGTTAATATTAATACAGCTTTTTTTCTGATATGTAACTCCTATATCTTCTAACTTTTCTACCCTTTATTTGGCGTTAAACCTCATGGGGCTTGGCCTGGTGGCTGGAGGTTTCACTTTATTTCAATATGATGCAACAATCCATTTGATACAGGATCTCTATCAGCATGTTGGAGCCGTATAGTAGTGCAGTTGGAACTTTTCTTTTGTTGGTGTGTTCAAACACGTTCTTACATTCAAGTTTTAAATGTCAGTTGACAAAAAGCATTTCATTCAAAATCAGAACCGGAATAAAACAAAGACGGAAGTCGCAGTAAAAAGCAGCTTTGGCAGCTGAGTTAAGATGATGGAGTTGCCCTTTAATATGAGCGAGAGTTTTTAAATCTCCCAGTTCTCAACTCCTTCACATTGCGACAATGTCACTTTAACAAAAATTAAAGACTACATGATCACGTCTTTACTGTGGTGAATTAGCTTTTATAAGGAAGTTTATGTCTTTAAACGAATAGAAGCTGACAGTTATAAAGTCATATATCTCAAACCAAAAAATGTGGTCGAATAGGCAATTGAGCATTCGTTAAACCCGTCTCCAATCACAGCTTGGCATGCAGCTAACATTAGCTGAAAATACACAGATAAAACACTACAAATTAAGAACCTGTTTTTGTCTACTTATGTCTGAAATCAAGGAATGATTGTTTAAAGAACATAAATACATAATTTGAGTGGTAAATCTGGCATCATTGTTACTGACTGTGTCCTATCATTCAACATACTATTGTTTGAATAGTATGGATCTTTTCAGACGCACTCCACTGTAATTTACGTCGTCACTTCCTGAGAGCCTCCTTGCCGGTTGGAGACACGTAACCACGGTAACCCGTGCCAAGCTCATGTGACCAAAACCATTTAAAAACTATAACACGACAAGCAGATTCAAATCTTATACTTAGACTTAAATTGAAGCGTTATTGAGCTATTGATTTACTGATGCATAAGGCACTTTTTAGTGTCTGTATGAGACGCAACAGGATTTCAAGTAACTACGATGTGAACCCACCTGCGTCAATATTAAACGCTCCGAGAAAAAGCTCCGAGAGTGTGGTGATCGTAGTTTAAAGACTGAAGAACAGCTGCTCGTGTCCCGTGTGAAACGAGCAACGTTTTGTTTGTCTTTCTGTTCACATCGTTACGTTTAATTTTCACTTTACAGACGTAGCAATTTTAAGCCAAACCATGAGGTTTTGTTGCCTAAACCTAAGCAAGTGTTTTAGAAAGTGTTACAAAGTGACAAAGCGTCAGTATGTGACGAGTTGGGATGAGAACGTGTTGATTCACCAACAACCCTCCATCACCCCAGTCTCAGGCCAAGTCCTCTATGAGCTTCTTCTCTTCTCTCTCTCTCTCTTGGTCTTTGTCCTTCACCTGTCTGTGTTGTTACTTCTCCTCAGATCCTCTCTCTACTCTCGTAGCATTTCGGACAGACCTGTGTGTGTGTGTGTCTCTGTGTGTGTGTGCGTGTGTGTTCACGAGTGTGTTTTTTAACGATGACCTCATAGCACTGCTGTCCTCCTCCTCCCCCCCTCAGCAGTTGAGCAAGCTCCACCAGTTGGCTATGCAGCAAACCCCCTTTACCCCCCTCGGACAGACCACCCCTGCCTTCCCCGGTACGTACCCACCTACACGACGACCCTCTTTACCAAAGCTCCTTCTCTCGTTTTTACCTGTAGAGACAAACACATTCTCTACCTCCTTTTCTGCTCTCTCTCTTCTTTTTCCTGTCTCTGTCCTTGCTCTTCTTCTTCTTCTCGTCGTTCTCCTCCTAATGGTCTCTGTGGTGCTCTGCCATTGACATGGCCTGCTGGTGGTCTGCTCTTGTTGATGTTGAGGTTTTTTCTTTTTGTTCTTTGGTTTTCCCTCAGTATCCTTTTTTTTTTTTAATGATGCAATCGCCTCAGATCGTAGAGTAGAATTCAACTTGTCAGGTGGAGATTTATTCAGTGAGTGTAGGCTCCGCTCAGGGCTGAGCCAGACTTTCCAGTGACACAGAAATGCTACTGGTCAATAGCCAGGGAAAACTCCAGGACTACTAACAGTTCATTAATGCTGTTCACTCCCTCAATGTGCCAAACTCTATTTTATGTCCTCTTCCTTCCCTCCTCTCTTTCTGTGTGCCTCCTTCGTTCAGCAGCAGGTCTGGATGCCAGTAACCAGGCCAGTACTCATGAACTCACCATTCCCAATGATGTGAGTACATTCATCATGTGTAAAATGTCTTCTTGTGGGTGCTTTTTCATCCTATATTTCATTTTCCCCCTGACAGGGATTCATTCTAAACAAAAATGCAAACAACACCTTTATCCAAAATGAAAGATTTGTCATTCAAAAACTGACAGGTCGTCGGTTTTTAAATGAGAACAGGATTCATACGACAATATTGCAGGAAAAACTGTTACACATATTCAGCAGTTTTGATGATTTGTTGCCACTTTGTGCCAATTTGTCACTGCCACTGCCAATATACTGCACCTTAAAGTTAAACACTCATTTTTAAACAGCAGACTTTTTAGAAAATCCATAAATGTGACATTGCGATCATGTCGGCTAACTCTGTCTTAAATATTTCAGTCCATTTACGGAGAGACTGGAATGATGAATTCTCAATTGATTGTTTCAATTATAAATTAAATTCCCAAAATAGCTGCATGAAACAGAAACAAAGCATGACACGGGTCAGGAACTAACGGCTAAATTTACAAACTGTGGTTTATTATCTTTTATCGTGGCTTCCTGTTGAAGCTTCCAGCGATACAATCTGACAGCAGATCAGCTGCAACTATTGAGATCTCCGTCTCCACAGTACAGCCAAAGGCAGTTGGCTTTGTAAAGTGAGTGTCCTTAATGGAAAAGACTTGTTGGGCCAAAGTAAGAAATATTAAATATATAGTTGAAAGGCCGACAATGACGGGCTCGTACTCGCATGCGTCAGATACAAATGTGCGTGTCTTTCATGTGTTCTGGCCGTCCTAAGTCCCGTCCCCATTTTCTTCCCAGCTAATAGGCTGCATAATCGGACGCCAGGGAACCAAAATCAACGAGATCCGTCAGATGTCTGGGGCGCAGATCAAAATTGCTAACGCCATGGAAGGGTCATCGGAGCGCCAGATCACCATCACAGGGACCCCCGCCAACATCAGCCTGGCCCAGTACCTCATCAATGCAAGGTCAGAGCTCACTGGCTGGTAAAGCACACACTTTAAATGCTATCAGATGATTTAATGGGCGTTATCAGTGGTTATCAGCCTCATAGATATGGGTTAGAAGGGGCATACTACACCTACTAGTAGGTTCAGAAGGCCGTTACCATCTATTCACATGGTTGATCACGATACGAATACAAGAAGACAACTCCTACCTCTAGTGGTCGTAATAATTATGATGGGAGCAACGGAGAAAGTCAGGTGACGTAGTATAAAGAGCGACAAATTCTGCGTAAGGAGGAGGTTGACGTAAGTTATGTAACAAGTGTACTTATTTTACCCCAAACCATGTTATTTTCTTAAACCTATTACGTTTCACTTTCACAACGTAGTAGGTGCAGTTTGGCTCGTCTGAAGCATTAGAATGGTAGTGATAACCACTGATAGTGCCCATTCAATCAACTGATAACATACGAATTGGGTAGTTAAAGTGTGGTGTGAAGTGATCACATGGAACAGTCAAGGGGAAAAAAGTAGAAACCTTCTTGTCCGCATTATAATACAGAAAACAAGTGAAAGAAACTTTACAAAAATCACATTATGATTGCCCCAAATTTGGGGTTAAATCATAGATTGTATATAAGAAGTGAACACAGTCACCGTGACGTCACCCATTGGTTTGTGAACTACGAAGACATTTTTAGGTGACCATAAACTCATGTTTACAATGTTTACTGAGGTAATAAATCAAGTGAGAAGTAGACTCATTTTCTCATAGACTTCTATACAATCAGACTTCTTTTGCAACCAGAGGAGTCGCCCCCTGCTGGCTGGTAGAGAGAATGCAAGTTTAAGGCACTTCTGCATTGGCTTCACTTCTCAGACCCCGGGGTTAAACGCAGGCTGGTTTATGGAAAATCAGAAGTGCTTACTTTCCAACGCTCCTCCTACAGGTTCAGAGACGTGGCGGCCATGTGGAACGACCCATCTTCCATGACCACGTCCTGAGATCCCTGACTGGCTCCTCCGTTTGGCCCTTTCCAATGACTGACTACCGCAGACAACCCTGATGAAGCCCTTCGGACTCTGGCTCTGGCTCTCTTGAAAACCCTGACCGCCTTCCCGCCCTGGTTCAAAAGTTGTTTATACGTCAGGGAGGGTTGGGCGCTCATCTTTATTTCAGAGAGCCAAAAATAAATACAAAAAAAAAAAGAATAACAAAAAAGAAATTCTCTGTTGATTAGGTTTTTTTAGAGAACTGTTGAAGCATGTTGAATGTTTATTAGGAACAACTTGTGTTAATCTTTCTTCTTCTTTTTCTCTCTATCTATTTCTTTCTCTTTCTCTCTGTCAGTGCTGCGTCATAGAAACATCATTTAAAAGTATACACTTGTAAAAGATTGAGAATTTTTTGTAGAACGTAGTTATTTGCATATTACAGCTGCGCAGTGATGCTATCGGCAGAGTGTGTGGTGGGATGTAGCCAAATTATCAAATTTTGATAATATAAAATTGGACTCTTTCTGCTTTTGTCCTAATTTGCATCTTTGTCTACTTACAAATCCAATCTCTACCCATGACTCTTTGCTGCATCACATGACCCTTTTAAGCCAATGGTATCACTCCTAGAGCCTCCCTTCTCATGTTCATTTCCTATATTTACATTATCGCTTATATTGCATGTGTTCAGTGTCGTATCGTTGTGCATTTGAGTAAACCTGTTCAGTGTACGTGCTCCCTTAAATTGTTATTATTATATCTTTGTGCTCCCGTTCTTTTCCGCAAACTTTTTCAGCATTTCTGGCCACTCACGTCTAGTCCTACTCCCTGCCCAAATGAAAAACTCTCCAACATAGCCTCCTTCTATCAGCACCGATTACTAGTATATAGATGCATGAATGGGAATTAGTGAAAAATCAGTGGCTAAACAACACTAACTGAAAAATTTAAATGATTGTTTACTTATTATTATTATACTGTATTTGTTTTGTACAAGGACTATTGTGGTTTAGCACAGTAGTTCGACTACGCGGCGCTCATGCAATAGACTATTCAACACTTTACTCTGGACTGCCTCTGATGTGGGAGGAATTAGTTGGACTTAAAAGCCAAGTGTTGCGTCCAAACCTTTCGGCTTCCTTGTCTTGTCTTGGAAAAAAAACAAGGGAAAGAAGCCGACTCTTCGCGGCAGAGAGGCCTAAACGTTTGGACGAAGCCGAATGGTATTTTTTGGGCCAAAGGAATGTTCAGGGGTTCATTGGGGGGAACCCACGGGGGCCTGGGCGGACGTGACCACTCAGTCTCTTTTTCAAGATTGTTCATCTTGTCTTTTCGTTGTCATACGGTTGATTTGACGCTTTAGGTTTTGAATGTCTTTTTATTGTCACGACTACGTCAGCAACTTAATTGTTTTTATTTGAAAAAGGACAGGTTGGATGACAATTTCCTGCTTCACTGGTTGTCAGTAAAACCAGCATGTATTTATTTATGGTGTGGTGATGCACACTTTTTGTTTGTTGATCATGAAACTTAAGCTAAGTTAGTTTTCGTCGTATTGTATTTCATTTGAGAGGGAGGTGTGGATTGGTATGATTCAGTATTTCAACCATCCCTCATGAGGATGCTCTAAATACTCTCGGACAGCTTGAGTCATCTCGCTTCCGATCAGCTGAGCTCAATTAAGTTTTGACATAATACAAACAGCTGTTGAATGTTATTGTCGAATCACATTATCTACTGTCCAACACAGCAACATTTTCAGTGTCTCAATTTCTTCATACATATACCACTACTTCTGTTTTGTTTCCAGTAGCCTGCTGAGCTTAAAGGAAAAGTTTGACATTTATAAATATGCGTATATTCGTTTTCTTGTCAAGAGTCAGATGAGAAGATTGACACCACTTGCATAAGAGAGGTATCAATCTACTCATCTAACTCTCGGCAAGAAAGCGAATAAACATATTTGCCAATATGTCAAACTTTTCCTGTAACTTTGGGTCTTAAGCGCTTTGATGACATACATGTGATTATGTAAATGGACCAATGCTGTGTCACTATACTGAACCATGCATAGTCAATGATTATTCTGCAATAATTCTTACATTTTGATGTGAACTCAAGTAGTAGTGGCTAGCATTGAAATTATGAATTTGTGTTTTTTTCTATTATTTTGAGTTGTCATAGCTTGTACTTCAATGGGAATGTTTGTCAAATGAATAAAATGAAATGATGTTTTTCGGGCTTTTTAGAACAGTTAGCAAATACCTAAGAGGGCATTCTTTCCCTACAGCACTGTGCCAGTAAAGGACATCCTCAAGGGTATTATTGCTTTTATACAACTGTTATCAGTGCATGTGTACCATTGAAATGTTTGCTTCAAATTAGTACACATGTGTAAGCATTAAAAACATAGAAAAACCAGGAATGCTTATTAGCACAGTTGGTGCGTGCATTTGACAAAGATCTTGTTGTGTAATATGAATTTGATCGCTATGGCAGTGTGATTTCAATAACATCAATATTCATGTGTTACTCAGTGTTTGAAAACTGTATTTACATTTGTGTATATGCCTGAGTATACTACGACTTTGAAACAAACTGCAACTAATGCAATAATAGGGTGCAATGTGCAATTATTTATTCAGTTATTATTAGCGTAGATAACAGGAGAGCTGTGTAGCTTATTTAAAAACGCTTTTTTAATCCACTTTCCATGTGGCAGCAGGAAAAAAAGAATGACTAGACATGTTTTATTTTGTTTTTCAGCTTTTTTTTGTTTGTGTGTATTGCAGTTTGGGGGAAAAAAAGAACTTGGTAACTATTTTCGATTGATTTATTTGCTATGTGCAGATCTATATTAGTTGTGAGTAATTACATAGGTTTTAATTTCAAAGTGTTGGTAAGTATAAAAACAAATAAAGTTTCATTTTTTCTTTCTGTGACTTGTTTCTGTTTGCTGCTTCTTACAGAATATTAATGACTTAAGATCATTTGTACACGATCCCTGTGCAGACATTAAGACCTGATGAACCATGAGCTGACACGGGCTTATGTCGAGCAAAACCCCCCCGTGGGAGATTTTAATAGTTATTGAATACAGCTAATTATTGTATGGCAAAGTGATTATTCTAATTAGATAATGAGGTTTAAATGGGAATGTCATCTTTCCTTTTTTTTTAAGATAGCTGTGCTGGAACAAACATTAAAATAAGATTAAAAGGGCAATTAAATATCTGCTTATTGTGAGGTCTTCCAGGAGTTCTATGCAGCAAAATTAGGAATAACTCTAATTTGTTATGATTATAAGCATTAATTTGTACTAATTAGAGGATGACTAAGGATGACTATAAGGTTGACAGTTGGATGATTTAATAATAAACCAATGGCACTCATATAATAAGGGTCACCTGGGTGTCAAATCTGATCAAACAAGGAGTTGTTTGCAAACAATATCACATCACAACATCCTGTATTTAGAGTTTACTGACAGTAAATCATAGGCTGTATATATAAGAAGTGGACGTAGTCACCGTGACGTCATAAATTGGTTTGTGGACTGTCGTTTTGAAGCCTTGAGTTCGGCTTTTTGTCCGTCGTCATCTTGGTTTTCTGCAACCAGAAGTGACACGAGAGGGTGGAGCTACAACTGAACGCTGAATAAGACATTTTCAGGCGACCAAAAATGTTATAATTACACTGTGAAAGGGTTAAAGTTGTAAGACGAAAACACGGACAACTCCCAGACCGTGGTAGCGACCTGTCAATCACAAGGTAGCCCCGCCCTAAAGCATCCCCTGCTTTAAGCTCACTCCCAAAACCTTCATCCAAGTGCGGCTCCCTCTCGCTCTCTCTGGTCTCTCTTTTTCAATCGTCTTTCAATTTCCTCAGCCGCACATAAATATATGGAGGACATTTGTCACTCTAAAATTAGACAGCTACAGACAGATACGAGGTGATCCAAAGGTTTCTCCCCTCCGCAGTGAAAGACTCACAGTCATTTCAACATCTTATATGAGTTGGCTCGCCTTTGAACCTGCAAATTGCTTTGCCAGAGTGGATGTTGAACATCCAGACCTCTCCCAGACAGCTCTCCCAGACCACGTGACACACCATGTAACAAATTATGCGCCTATGTAGGAACTTTGCTCGGATTAGGCAGAAGAACAACAGATAAATCCAAGAGGCAACTTTCTCTTTCTATAGCTCTGCTAATACGACTATGATTCTTTGTTTGTGATGTTTTCATCCTGACCTCGGGAGATATTTGGGAGGATAAACTGTTCTGTGTCTGGATTTGTTCTAAGGCTGAGAAGATCCTCAAGGGCAGAGAGCGGGTCTTAATACGGCGTGTGGCAGAGCGGCGAACGGCTTAACGGAAATATGCTTCACGCTTCTGAGATGGGGATGCCCACAGTTTTAGACGGATAATGGTTTGTGGGTGTCAAGGGTAGATTAAGATTAATTTTTGGTGAGAGCCAAGAAGCTGTCTGAGAAGTTGATAGGCAGGACATAATCATTGGCAGAGATCCAGTGCAGAGCTGTGCAGTGTGTATAACCGGCTCTGCAGCTCACCAAGAGCTGACTGAGGAATCAAGTCCACACAAAGGTCATGACATTTTCACATTGTAGTATTAAATAACACAATGTCACGGAGTGCTTTGCAATTAATTTATAGTAAAAACTAAATATATGTCAGCGCCACAGCATGAAATTTAACAGTGAAACAACAAGGTGAAACTGATTTAAGTATTATTAAAATCAGGAACCTTGTCTTCTGCCATGGTCTTCCAGGGGTTGTTTTAAGTAAGTAGACAATATGACGGACAGGTTGGAGAAATGCAGAAGTCCACGCTGTAGTTCAAACAAAAAGCACCATCTGGTGGATTTATGCTGGTTAATGCGACACAATTTGATGCTAAATAACTGGATGTTCCTCTCTGACATGCTCCTTGGGCAACCAACATATCGCCAGACATCGACTTTGGAAGATTCATTCATGTATACATTCAGTCGCTGTGTTTTTAAACGTCCAATTTTTACAGTATCTGTGCATGTCTGTGGTTAAGGTTAGGGAACGATTGTGGTTATGGTAAATAAACTATGGTAAAAGTAATGACACTTGGTGAAGGTTTCATGTCCATTCAGGGCTTGGTAGAGCTCAGCCAGTCACCTCATATACTCTTTGCAGAAAATGGATTTCCCAAAATAACTTCCTCCCCATCACAACTCTGCTGGAGCCAGTTATTTATTTAATAGCATGATGTGACACACAGCGAGGCTTAAAGTACATCTGACCCCGCACTCAACGCCAATGATAAGATAATCTGCTGCATTTAAAGACTGACATCCATCTTTGCTGTGGCCTATCCCACCATACACTGGGGCAGTTAGGAGAGGGAAACATCTTGTCACAACCTGGCCCAAAGCCAGATGTTCAATTTAAAACTCATGCTAAAAATGTAACCCAAAGCGCTCTAAATGCTTGAGCTTTAACAATAAAGGACATCAGCTCTGCTCAGTCAATTTACCTCCAATAACGGTTCAATAAGGGTTTGTCCGACTGGACCCGTCCCAAAGCGTAAAGGCATTCTCTGCCCCTGTGTTGGCTCAGCATCCCAGTTGGAGTGAGTCCATGCTATCACTCAGCATTGCTGTGAGCTGCTTACAAACAACCTTCTCTATAATACAAAAGCCTGATGTCAAAGCAGCGAGGAGGGAGACGACGTGCAAGTCTAAAAGTCCCTGTGAATGTCTTGAAGTGTGGACGTGGGGGTCACAGCGCTGGAACATGCTGCGTCGTCCCTCGTGAGTAGAGAGCGATCACAAGCAGGGAGAGCAGACTCCAATGTCAGATAGTCTCTGCAGCGGGGAGGCGTTATCAAAATGTACTGAGAGAGACTTTGAAGAGGTCAGTTTGTACTGTAGGGCAGCACAGAGTGACTTCATAATGTCATCTCCACCACAGCAGGCAGGATGATGTTGAAACTATGGCTTAGTTCAGAAGAAACTGGTGACGATAAATATCTCTCAAGGATTATGACAAGGTCTATAATGCTTACCCGGCAAAGCTTCCCCAAATTGGCTCAGCTCCATATCATTCTGGGGAGGAGTGGGAATTTACTTAAGATGGGTCTGGAAGTCTGCCAAGATGAGTAAGGATGTTAAACATATGGGTTGGCAAGTTTTAAGCATCTTAAACATCTGAAATAAATCTTTAGGAGCGAGAGAAAAACATCTACGAGCGTGCTTTGTGATTTTGGACGCCATCAGCAAACTCATGCACGCTTCAATATAATCAATGATTCTGCCTTTCAGCAAAATTGACAGGGCTGAGCTCTGCACATGTGAGCCATTTAATCATACAGATGCTTCGCGAAGCGCTGGCTGCATTCAGGTGGCCCTTTGCATCAACGCGATACAGCTGGGAGTGCCGTTAAAACATCTGTTATGGCGGTGAAGGGCAGGACGATTGCAATCAATGTTTATGAAGATTGACGGAGGGTGACGCAAGGAGCAAATAATCAGTCACAGGCAGAGCATGAGGAGACGGCGGTAGGTTACCAAAATGGGGTGCAGGGACCTCTATATGGAGATTCATCCCGGTCTCAAGGGAAGGTTTATAAATACTAGAGCTGTCAGTCGATTAAAATATCTAATCGCGATTAATCGCAAATTAATCGCACAGTTTTTACATGTTCAAAATGAACCTTAAAGGGAGATTTGTCAAGTATTTAATACTCTTATCAACATGGGAGTGGGCAAATATGCTGCTCTATGCAAATATTTGTATATATTTATTATTGGAAATCAATTAACAACACAAAACAATGACAAATATTGTCCAGAAACCCTCACAGGTACTGCATTTAGCATAAAAAACTTGCCCCAAACTGCATGTGATTATCATAAAGTGGGCATGTCTGTAAAGGGGAGACTCGTGGGTACCCAGAGAACCCATTTTCATTCACATATCTGGAGGTCAGAGGTCAAGGGACCCCTTTGAAAATGGCAATGACAGTTTTTCCTCGCCAAAATTTAGCACAAGTTTGGAGCGTTTTATAGCCCCCTTTGCAACAAGCTAGTATGACATGGTTGGTAATAATGGATTCATTACACCTGTGAATGGGCTGAGATTTATATATCTCATAGTATCTCATACGTATCATAGTATGCATGCTTAAAGAGGTTATTTACAACATGCTGCCTTTTTAATTTACTTTATCTAAGTGCTCATTGGTTTGGGGTTTTGGCTCTTCACATCTTTTAACTTTTGCATCAAACAACTACAGACAGGGACACTAATATAAATGAAATGTGCAAAGCGAAGCAGGCAGAGGAGACCTCAGAGGTTTGGGTGTCATTTAAAGGTGCAAGTGAGCATGAAATTTAGATTTGCTACATCAGTGGGTGCAGTGGAAGGAGCAGGTGATAGACTACACTCACTGTACAATAGGGCAATAGTGAGAAATATTCATTTCAATCCAATCAAGTATTTTTTTCAAGAAATCAGCCGATCGTTTAGTCTAGTAAACACCAGAGATGATGTAGAGTGTTCATCGTAAGCTGCTAAACTTTTCTCACAAGTTGTCTCACTTATCCTGTACCGCATAAATGTAATTTTTATAATTATATAAAGCAGCAAAAAGCAAACTAATGTCAGCATTTTGATATATTAAGTGGTTTTACTTGACAACTGACCAAAACATTCCCCCACTGACTGATTATCAAAATGACATTTCTTTTTTATTATTTTACCATTTATTGCTTCAGTAGAGCCTTCTATATACAATGAGGAAAACAGTGGTGGAAAGTAACTAAGTACATTTACTCAAGTGTACTTAAGTGCAATTTTGAGGTACTTATTTACTTATTTCTGCTACGTTATACTTCCATAACTGCTACATTTCAGAGGCAAATATTGTACTTTTTTTAACGGCACCACATTTAAATAATGCTGTATTATTATAGATTAAGCTGCACAGCAGTATAGGAAGTAATTAAAATGAGCTCCACCTTTGCCAGCTGCACCATTTAAGTGATGAACACATTAATTCTGAAATGGGCCATCATGCAGAATGAGTCACTATTGATACTTAAAGGGACTGTTTGTAAGAATCAGAAATGCTTGTTAACAGCGACATCTGTGGCCGTTAAAGGGACTGTTTGTAACTTTTTAAGCGTATAAATCTACCGGGTCGGGATCCCATGCGCGCTCGCGTGTGGCCGGAGTCTCTCCTCCTCTGCCGGCTTGCCTTTACTCACACACCGCGTGCGTTCTCGCTGTCTCGCTCCACCTCTACGTGCATGCGCGCACACTCCACACTGCAGAAGAGTTAGTAGCTCTGAGAATATCTAGTGAATGTACAGGGGACGTTTATGAAGAAATAAATGCTGCAGCTCCTCCAGACCAACAGAGGTTTCCCGTGTCTTGTGAAGTGACGGGGCTCCGCAGCAAGAAACGTTATCGTCTCCAACCAGGTGCCGGTGTCTCCCGCGGGCTTCAGCCCCGGCACCGACCCGCTTTTGCTGAAGCAGGAAAAGCCAACACTAGGATCAGCATTGATTCATGGAGAGACCGCCGTCTGGTCAGCTAACATTACTGCCAAGCAGCTGAAATATAGAGTGATATTGTGGTTTTAGCTGACGTGTGTCGCCTCACTGTTTTGAGCGATGCTCGTTCATGTCTATTTAGAGCGAGCAAGCGCGAGCTCGACGCTGACTTTCGTTGACTTAACGGCCACAGGTGTCGCTGTTAACAAGCATTTCTGAAAGTTACAAACAGTCCCTTTAATGCATCAATAATTATAATCCAGTAATACAATATATATGATTCTGAAATGAGACATTCTGCAGAATGAGTCACTTTTGGTACTTAAAGTTTTGCAATGCTAATGCTTTACATTTTTACACTGTAGTATTGCTACTTTTTTATATTTATTTCTGTATTAAATTGACATATTATGATTTGACACAGTGCATATTAATGTGTGGGAATAATGCAAGTAAAGTTAGAGTTTCTCTATCGGGGAGGTTCAGCAGGGATCCCGTTTAACAGAGAGAGAGGATGAAACAGGACCACAACTGCTGCGCCTCTGCGCATCATCATCATGTCTCCACACACACTGACCGACCCACAGCTGCTGCTGCTGCTGCTGCTGCTGCTGCTGCTCTGACAGCAGGTTGTAAACTGCCATCAAACAATTGGATCCGGACTCTTGAACTGGCTGCATCTTCTGTGGTTTATGCTGCAGACGTGTGCGTAATTGCAAAGGATGATTTGTTTCTTCCTGGATGTTTAATCCCTGGTGACTCCTCGGTGATGTGAACCGGACAGAGTGGAGATATATCAGGTAGGTGTCGACTCAAATAACAATATAAACTCACTTTTTAACTCTCCTTTTTTATTGCTGCCTGTGCTGGAGTGTTTGCACGTCTGTTTATATCATGTTTATTTTTGTTTATAGCTTATTTTGCATATTGGTAGAAATTCATTTTTTTATTCTTATTTTATTCTAACGTTTTTATCTATTCTTTTGTTATTATACTGTTTACTTGCACTAACAAAACCAAAAGCAAACCCCTAGTGTATACCTCTTACACCTGGCAACAAACACCATTCTGATTCTGATTTAAACCTGTGAAGTGCATGTAATAAAAATACAGAAATGCCCAAATTAGCTAATTGATTTTTGTTTTTAGCGATGGTTGTTCATTTTAAGGTTAGTTTGCCAACAACTGGAAGTCATAATTTACACAATTATTGATTTGTTACTGTGAAAAAAGCTCTCTAAGATGTATTGTTTTAATATTCTTAAGTGAATTTATAGTGTTTAGGGCTGCAACCATTTATTTTTCTTATCAATTAATCTGCTGATTACTTTAAATTATCAATCTAGTGCATTACATTTGAGGTTTCCCAGAGCTTAAAGTGACATCTTCAAATGTCCAAAACTCAAAAATATTAAATATAGTATCATATAAGACAAAGAAAAGCAGCAAATATTCATAATTAGAACCAGAAAGGAGGCTGGAAACAGTTCTGGTGAACAAACTGATCTATTAATTGACTAATTGTTAATTGCAATACCCTATTTCTTTTATTAAAAAATCTCCTACAATGATTCATGCTGCCTGTTATCCTCTGTGTTTTGCACCTCCAATAATATTCCTATGATGTGAGACATTGAGCTTATCAATATTAATATTATTCCAGGACTCCTGGAGAAACTCTTCCTGGAGAACTTGTGTGACATTCATCATCTTCTGCTTATCAGCTGCTCTCTCTATTGTTATCTCCCATTGTTCATAGTTCAATAGTTTTAATTTACATTCTGACCTTCACATGCATCCCCGTTAATCTTATAGACTACAGACACTTTCTTCTTTAATCACAAATCACTGTTTCAAAGTTCATCTGCTGCATATTGATGAGCCCACACCTTGTTTAACGGTGTTCTCTCAAAGGGATTGATCCTGAGCGCAGGGACCTATACTATAGAAACATGCTATTATTATGATAATGTTGAACTTTAGCAGCTTCCCCTCTGAGGAGGAAGGCGTCTTGAAAAGGGGAGGTGGTGCAGAAAGTTCACTGGAAGATGAAGGGACCTGAAAATTAACATCAAAATTATCAAAAGCATATTTGAAATTAAAAGTTGTCTCCAAATTCACATCATGTCTGGTTTTAAATTGCATTTTTTGTGCTCAAAATTCCTGACAAGACTTGACATTTTCTCTATCTTATCTTTTTATCTCTTTCTCTATTTTTCTATCACAGGTTTCGTCCAATCAGCAGGAAGACGTGCCCCCTCCCACCCTGGAGACACAGCTATGACTTCTCCTTTCTCCTCAGCTGTGTTGCACTCTGACATCTCATTTAGCTAGTATGCAAACCTTTTTGCTCCTTTTTGTGTTGGATCAAGGCTCGCTTTTCCATAAATGTCAAGGTAAATGATGAACGACAATGTTGAAAAGTTCTCCAAGGATAAAACTTTAGACATTTATGCTCAGACGAAGACTTGAAAGAAGCCCAGTGTGGCGATGCCGACGCCGAGGGCTCCAGCACAAAACTACAACGTCGTCTGGCGAGAAAGTTGACTCAACTTTTGCTGCAACGCAACGTCATTCTGCAAGTTGTAAAATCCTCTCTGAACATCATAAAGTCACGGATTTATCACTCAAACTGGACTTCCTGGATTGTATTTCATGTCCCATCAACGCAAACCCCTTGCGTTGTTTTAACACAGGGCTGATTTCAGTCCGCTAATGGGGAGGTCATCCATCAAACCTCCGTCCTGTGCTTCTCTTTTGTTTGTGGGAACTTTGTGGTTTCTGTCTGCGACTATGACAGCGTACACTTGCCCTAACGTCTGTCACTGCTCGGACAGGAACGGCGTGGTGGTGCAGTGCACCTCCCGCAGCTTGGAGAATATCCCTCCGAACTTGCCCAGGGACACGGTCGTACTCCTGCTTTCATCTAACCGGATCAGACACATCCCAAAGGAGACCTTCATGGACCTCCACCGCCTCAGGGAGCTGGACTTATCTCACAACGCCATTGAGAGCGTGGAGGTCGGGGCCTTTCAAGGAATTTCCGACAGCCTGCGGACTTTGGATCTTTCAAACAACCACCTCAGCAGCCTCCCCAAGGACACCTTCTCCAAGCTCCACGCCCGCGTCCGATTATCCCACAACCCCTGGCACTGCGAGTGCTCTTTGCAGGAGGTGCTGAGGGAGCTGAGGCTCGACCCCGAGACGGTGAACGACGTCAGCTGCTCCACGTCGGTGCAGGAGGAGTACGTGGGTCAGCCGGTGATCCAGGTCCTGGACTCCGGGATCAATTTTTGCAATTTCCACCACAAGACGACAGACGTGGCCATGTTCGTGGCCATGTTCTGCTGGTTCTCCATGGTTACGGCGTACATCATTTACTACATCAACCACAACCAGGAGGACGCCAGGAGGCACATGGAGTACCTCAAGTCTCTGCCCAGCACCTCCCACATCAGCAAGGACTACGACACAGCCAGCAGCGTGTTTTAGTGGGTCTGAGTCAACATGGACCAATCACTGTTACACATTTTATTACCTGTTTACAGTACCTTTACTGTAACGATGTTTCACTGTAAAACAGCTTTACTGTGATTGTGCTTTACAGTATAACTGCTCTACTGTAGTAGTGTTTTACAGTATCATACTGTAGATTACTATATACTAAATACAGCATACCATACACTATTCACTAGTAATACTACAAATTTAAACACAGGTTTACTGTATTTAATATAAGAATATTTTACTATGAACAATCAAATTTAATAAAAGTGGTATTAGTCTGAGTACAGTGGATAAAAGAAGCATTTATCGTCAACAAATTTACAAATTAAATCCATTTAATCACAAAACTGATTTAAGACAGAGGCTTAAAGAAATAACAATATAGACTTTTGTCTATCCGCCACAACCTTTTCCCTTTAGTGGACGTTGTGGCTCTACAAGAATATCACACTATTTCCTCCTTTACTCCAGACAGACAAAAGTCAGAACTCATTAAGTCACTTGAACGTAAACATATGCAGATTTTGGACATGTATTAAAATGATTTTCTTCAGTTACAGCCACACTTTTTGATTTCTAATAATGTCTTCTTCACCTGCAGTCAGAGATATTTAATAATAATGTTTCGGTACGCAGAACCTTCATCAGGTTATTTCCATTTTATTAAACAACCTGATGAAGGTTGTGTGTACCGAAACATTGTCGGGAGTGTTTTTGTTCTATATTGTCGACCTGAGGTCTCTCCTGGTCGACCTTCATGTGTGCAAAACTTCTGCTCTTTAATGATTTAGAATAATAAAAATGTTGTATTTCTAATTAAAATTCAGTATTGCAGTTTTATGTTGATTCTCTGGGTTTGCGTTCCAGTCCCGTCATGGGTCTGTGAGTATCTCAGCCTGTCGCTCAATAAATCAGATACAGCTAACTCGCTACTTCTTATCACAAAGACAGTGCTGTGTTTATTTTCTTCTTTCTTCTATGGACAATAAAATAAAACAAAACGTTATCAGAATCCTGCTCCTCCTTCTTCTCCCCCCTTCAGGAAAATGCATTTTCATGGTCATTGTTTTCACTGCCAAAAAAACATACCACGAGTTGAACTATTAAACCTCTCACTCGATCCTTTACTGACTCATCTGCAGCCGTAACACTCCCCACAGTGAGATCCCGTTATTTATCCCCCCGCAGTTCCAAATATGGAACCTATATATCTTCATCTGCATAGATCTGGACGAGGCAGAATATTAATACGTGTCCTGCATCCCAAAAATAGTTTCATCCCACTAACAGTTCAACTCCATAAATCTAATGAGCCTTTATGGACGGCAGCTGCTCACTCAGGAAGTCACTACGGCATCCATTTATATCAGCGACGTCCAGCCTCCATAATGTGGCCTGAAAGCCGACTGTCGTACACAACAGAGTCACATACAAATGCAGTTTGTATTCAGTGAATTGTCTTTTGTTCAAATGGCACTCAGGTGTGAACAGCAGGTCTCGGCAAAACAACTCAGCCTTTCAAAACAACTCTAAATAAAAGTTCAAAACATATTCCGTTTAAAATGATGTGCATGGAGTTGCCGGCTATAAACTTGCTCAGGTCTTTCACCAACTGACACAGCAAAAGCAAGAACAGCGTTGTTATTGCATGCAAAATGACTTACAAATTGCTGCATCATTCATACGGCACTTATCTTTTGTGTCACATCTATAGGCAAGTGACAACAACACCAAAAAATGATCAGTTATGGGCCACTTTATTCAAACGTGCAATACATTTGTGATAAGCCAAAGCCAAAATATTCATCACTTGAAACGGGTTGATTGTAGTGTCCTATTATATAAACGTATTCAGGTCGTTAGATGCATCCAATTTCACGTACTGTAGGTGCAGGATCAGTTAGTCTGAACCTCAAGCAGCTCCTGTTCAAGTTCATAACAGAGAAAGTCTGCTCGATATGTGGAGCCAAACAAGCTCAGCATTTTCTTTGCAAATGTTAGCATTTCTGGGAACCTGCCTTTATCCTGCTGCCGGTAAAAGTTCACACGAGAGAGCTGCTGATGTCGGCGGCGGCACAACTCGCACTGCAGCTCAATGAGCTCCACGCTGCAGCTGATGCTGGACATCATCGGGGTCAGGGAGAGGATACCAGCATCGGCTTCTTCTCCACAGCAGCATAATCTCGAAAGAACCTGTTGTTGAATATTGTCCAGTGGAAAACTGCTCATGAGCTCATGCAACACAACTGTGAGGTGCTTTGTTGGAGATTGTTGGCCTTGAACCTGTTGGTGGAGATTGACGGTGATACCTCCCTGTTGGCTGACATGTCAGTGTGAATAATCCACCTCGTTCACCACGAACAGCAGTTTCATCACCAGCTGAGTCGACAGAGTAGCCTCTTCATAGCTTGCTTCTGGGCCCACGTGAAGAGCTGCTCTTGGGAGGCCAAGACAGCTTTGAGCTGTTTCACTTTCTGACAACTTGTTGTTTGCATTACAACATTTTGTCTATAGACTGTATATAAGAAGTAGACGTAGTCATTGGTTTGCCATTGGACTGCCTATATGAAGCTTTGAGTTCAGCATTCAGAAATTGCAGCGTGAACTTGTATGATTTATGTTTGACAGCGCTGGCGGGCCATAATTAATACATCTTAAGAAGGAAGCGGGCTTGTCAATTTGCTCTATTTTATGGACATAAAATTTGCGCCTGTCTTCTAGCTTCTATCGTTCACTTTTGTTTAATATCTAATGCTGACCTTGTCGTCTCTAAAGCTCGACCTCTCTCCTGTCGCACGGTCACAACATTAATTACAGTCCACATTACTTTGTTTTACAAGTCCCAAGGGGCAGTGGCGTACAGCATAATGAATTGGATATTATTAATTAGTCGGGTACAGTTGAGGTCAGCGTGTCTCTCTAAGTTTAAGTTCGGAGAAACGAGTGGCACTTCATTAGCATTACGTAAGCTTTTCTTAACACTTGCTCCAGTCTCAGTCCTCGTATTGTCAGTACGATAAGAAAAAATGTACAATTCCAACCCAACAAGACAGAGCCGCTAACTCTAAGCCGCCAAGTGGCATTCAGGACCAGCTCCCGCAGTGGGAAAATACTACACTCTGGATGTGAACAACGCTTTATTTTAACCTAACCTTCAACCCCACAAAGTCACAATCCCTAATTATAAGAAAGGTCAGCAGTGCTCCATCTAAACTTTCTTTGGTAATACCTCCAGGTCTCACCTTGCCTAATCAATCGCATCGTCCGCTAGTGCGCCTTAATTATCTGCTCGCTCTATCTCCTGCTTCACATTGGTACACAATCTAGGCTGACTCTTGGTCTCTTGGACTTCACAATCATGCATAGCTCTTGTAATGTGGAGTAAAAGGCGGGGAGGGATCACACTCACTGTAAGCGACCTGCTCCTCAAATTGACCACAAATGATATTCCCCAAGGATGTCGAATAATCAGACACCTATGATATTGCTGAATAAGCAAAATACAAGAATATAAACAAATACAAAAAGTAATGATTTTTGGTTTGTTGTGAAGCCACAATATCCCTCTAAGTCATCACAGTGTTTTATTAATATTGTATTATTCAGTATTCTTATTAACTTGAATCCATTACAACGTCATTGATTTATGATCCTGGATTTCTTTATGGAGATTTGCCCCAATATTTGCAGATTACCTGAAGGCCATCCTGTGTCTCTCCACACACAAACAATGACCTTCAGTCAAATAGAAAACGTCAAGAGGTAAATGTGTATAGTACTTTTAGTTTCTCTCTTATTACCGTCTGAAGCCAGTCAGGATTAGAGCTCCTTTCAAGGTTAATTCATTATGTAGTTCTCTCCTACTTAACAGCTAAACTAAATGCCACTACTGAAATATAAAGTACAAGTTGAGTGTGACTATGTGGGTTAATGGGTAAGGTACTGCACTTGAGTAAATTTGAGGTACTTGTACTTGAGTATTTCTATTTTCTGCATCTTTATACTTCCACTTACGCACTTTTTACTCCTGTCCGACAGCTGACAACTTTGGTTAGTTTGCAGATTCAGGCTGGCTGAGGACAGTATGACTGAGGGTTCAAATCCTTTTGTGGTTGGCAGCTTCTATGTTCAAGCAATGTGTTTGGTTTGCACAGAAGCGATGCCTTGGAAACGGCACAGGAAACAGTGCTTTCTTAGCTGATCTTTTTGCATGAGTAACCATGACAATGCAACTTAATCATAGGTTGTTGCAAAACTGGCTTTTCACATGCAAAATTCTTCCAAGGAGTTGTGGTGTGATTATGGTCGCTGCCTAAGTGAGTATCACGCAAAGAACACCTACTGCGCCAAGAGTACCTGTGAGATGTGGAATTACAAATCACCAACAGGAACGTACTGGCTTCACTCCTGCTGCCTCTCAAGTTTTAGTGCCATTTGTGCAAACATCTGAAGCAGCTGTCACGTCATTTAAACTTCATTTAGGAGCACATGGTGAAGCATATCATCAGTCCACTGATTAAAATGCATTTCAACACTGGAACATCTGTTCAGCAGTGACTGAAGTCTAAAACATTCTTTCTTATTTGTGATAATAAACATCACGTAAAGGGTTCATTTAATTAATTAATTAATTAATACAAGTCATGTTCAAACTAAACTTACAAGTGAGAGCAGAAAGAAAATCTTGAGAATCTTCTTCCGGCTCTCAGTTTATAAAAAAGATAAATGTGTCACACTGACGTCTTACACTGCTCATCCACACATCCTCACACATACATACACCTCACCTTTACCGGTCAGAGCTGATGCGTGACGCAGCACCTTCACGGATCACTGTTCAGGGTTCAAACGTCTGCAGAGGAGACAGAGAATGAGAAGGGTATTTATACTGAGGTGCCCTTACATCTTGACATCTCTGTCTCTTCTCTTTCTTTCTTACTTATAACTTGTACGACTTTCTAAACAGAGAATATTTAAAGCTGTTGAAAGTTGAAAGAAAATATCTGAATATATAAACTAAGTACTGTTTTATTGCTGGTGATGATACTTAGTTTATATAGTCAGCTATTTTCTTTCAACTTTTCGACCATAGACATATAAATAAATAATTGTAGGTAATAATTATCAGCTATTATTTATTTATTTCAGCATTTATTTATTTCCATATTTATTTAAACATTTATTTACTTTTATTTATTTATGCATGTATGTATTAATATATTTATGTATTTATTTATTTACTTAATTATGTATTTCTTCATGTATTTATTTATGTATTTAATGACATTTGTACTCATATATTTATTCATGTCCTGTTTAGTTATCAACTTGTATTTATTTATTTGATCATTTATTTTGCATTAATTTATTTCTGTATTTATACATTTATTCTTGTATTTATTTATACATTTATTTATGCATTTATTCATTTATTGATACTTTGTATGTCATATATTTATTTATGTGTCACTTAGTTTTCAAGTTTCATTTATTTATTAAATAAAGGATAAATAAAATAAATAAATATGCACACAAACACATTTATTTTTTGCATTTGTGCTTTTTTTTTTTACAAAGAACAAGTTGGGAGTTTGATGTCTTTTCCCCACAACTTTCCTTTCAAACATTTCACAATCATGTCACACAGAGACATTCATTTTAGCTGGAATTGTTTCTGAAGACGGCCAACAATGGGCTGAACACATGGAGTAGCAAAACAACGCAATGAATACAAACTCCCATTGTTAGGATATTCATGGAGCACATTATGCCTCATGGTGGCCGTCTGTTCTCCAAAAGTGCACAGGGAGCGCATGCTGATGAGACTTTGGATGCATCGTTGAAGACATAAGTGTTGTCTGTCATCACATTTATTTTCCTATCCGTATATCTTTCCATTCAGGGTGCATCCTCGCAGCACGTTTCAGTGTTTTTAACCGTTTATAAGGCAATTAAAAAGCAGAAAGAGACACAAACAAAGAAAAGCAGTCACAATATATTGCAACAAAAAGGTGGAGAGATTCTAGTTGAGGGAGTCTTTCAATTTAGGAAGAAGGAAGCTGCAGTGTTTGGGTTTGGGGAGGAGGAATCGCTCACTATCATGGTGCTGCACAGGGGTTGGTGGATGAGCACGCTGAGAGAGGGTCGCTCAGTTCAAGATTTATTCTCAAAGATATATGGAAGCGTCTGAAGTGTGTTTGTGTTTGTGTGAGAGAGAAAGAGACGAGGCAGAGTCAGATAAAAGAAAAAGGAATGAATTGTGCACTCTGTCTTGTCTTTTGATTTAAGGTGCATCCTCTGAGATGCAGTTTTTATATTTACGTGTGACAAGAGGGAGAAAATGAGAATGAAATAGCCAATTGTCTGCAAGGGTAATTGCCTCTAATATCTTTGAACAACTGACAAACTTAAAGTTTGTATTTGGCGGCATCTAGTGGTGTCGTTGCAGATTGCAACCAACTGAGCACCCCTCCGCTCACTCCTCCCTTTCCAAGACTGTGGTAACGTGAGCCGCTGAGTGCAAAATCGTGGTAACGCCGTTCACCTTGCTCAGAGGTCATCCTTACTATGATAAAGTCAGACGACGGCTGGCGGTACCACGGTTTTTACCCTCTGCAGCTCACCCTACTGCGGTTTCACAATCGTGTTGGTGTACAAGTATGCACTGAGAAAGTGAGTTTTTCATGATGTCACCTTTAAACCCTTTACACAAACAGTTTTTTGTTTACTGTCTTGGTTTTTGCAGCATTAATATTCAGCACAAAGAAGAAGTGGCTGCAGAGAGACTAGAACCAGTCAGCATCCCATTATAACCAGTGGCTGGGGGAGGTCATTCATCAGAAGCGGCTGCAGCCCTCAAACTAGTGGAGCACGCAACAAAGAGCTCGTTTATATCTGTGAAAGAAAAGTTAAAAACAACTTTATCACAGCTAAATGTACCTTTGCAGAGTACAATGTTTAATCCCTCTGGGTTTTCATAATCTCTGCCTCCTCCGCTGCTCCTGGGTCAGAGGATTGTCTCTGCAGAATAGACGAAAAATCCTCACTGAAGGGTTTCAGAGCTCCCGGCAGTGTGTCGTGTGTGCAAACATTTAAATGAACTGACATTACCGCGCCACCGCTGGGGTCTCTAACCCTTTAAATCCCTATAAATCAGGAGAAGAGACTCCCCTCCTCTGGTGAACCTCAAGGAAAGACTGATTAAAGGCGAGTCTTAAAGAGGTATGTTACTGTGTGTCCTCAGGAAACGTTCAGCTTAGATGGAAGCTCCACTTTATCCTCTTTGACTTGTCTGGTTGTCACAGGATTTGCATTCTCATGCTGACAAAGTCAAGGGTACGGACCAGCAGATTTCTGACAATACTGTGTTTCTTCCCTTCTCTTAAATATGCTAAATAAATAAATAAATAAGTGAAGCTAACACCTTCTCATCGCCTGTCAGAGGCCATCGGACTGTGTCTGGGAGGGTTTTTGCCGGCCTGAAGATGTGCTCATATGCAAGTGGCACATTCCTAATGCATCCCAATGCTTTAAAATACATTTTGACACCCTATTAATGTGTCTGCACAGATGCACTGAAGATAAAAGATTGTAAAACTGATGCAATCCATCATTTCTGCAGATTAAATGTAAAGTCATTTGTGAAATTTGTCCCTTCGGAATAACACAAACAAAAATCGGCGCCGTAGGATTTCTAAAAGTGCTAACTCAAAGACAAGACTGCCCTTACAAAAAATACTTTGTATTCCCAAGTATACTTTATGTAATAAGTATACTAATATCAGTGTACTAGCCATACACTTGTAAGTGCACTACTTCGATACTTCTTGGGACAAAATTGGCCCACTTAAGTTTATAAAAGTAAATGTAAGAGTAGTAAACGTTGAGTACACAACTAGTTGTATTTTGTACTGCAACTATAATATGAACTATACTACAAGTGAACTACAAGTGAATTTAGTTTATGAAAGTACACTTTAAAGCGTACTGTACTCACATCACTTCCCAGGGAGTTTGACATCCATTCACACCTGGACTCACGTGACTCTAACGACCCTCACATGACAACCAGGTGTGCTAACGAGCCACATGACAACCAGGTGTGCTAACGAGCCACATGATGATGCTCAGTGTGAGAGTGACCCTACAAGAGGTCAGTCTGAACTGAAGAGTTCAAAAAGTTTATAGAAAGTCCAACAAAATAACAAAAAATATGCATTTAATATTAAAGGAAATAGCAGTTTATGTGACTCTGATGACATTTCTCTCTTAATGAAATGTTATGTAGTGTCTATTATTTTATTTATTTATTTCAGCATTAATTTCTGTATTTATTCATTTATTCCTGTATTTATTTCTACATATATTTATGCATTTATTTATGCAGTATTTAATGATACTTAAGTCATATATTTATTTATGTCTCATTTAGTTATCAACTTTTATTTTTTTTAATATTAGCATTTATTTATTTATTTATTTCCAGATGTATTTTAGCATTTATTTATTTTAGCATTTATTTATTATTTTATTTATTTCTGTATTTATCAATTTATTCCTGTATTTATTTATAATATATTTATGCATTTATTTATGTATTTCTTTATTGATACTTAAGTCATATATTTATTTATGTTCCATTTAGTTATCAACTTTTTTTTTATTTCAGCATTTATTTATTTCCAGATTTATTTCAGCATTTATTTATTTCCAGATTTATATTAGCATTTATTTATTTCAGCATTTATTTATTATTTTATTTATTTATGTATTTATCAATTTATTCCTGTATTTATTTATAAATATATTTATCCATTTATCTATTGATACTTAAGTCATATATTTATTTATGTCCCCTTTAGTTATCAACTTTCATTTATTTCCAGATTTATTTTAGCATATTTTAGGCCCGAGGTTCTGCAGTTTGGATATTATTATAATATTAAGAATAGCAAGGCAAACTGTCACACATTTGAGTGAAATGATCCTGTAACAGTTACCTGTGTGTGAGCAGCAGTTTCTTGGTACTGCAGGGGAAAAATGAATGGACCTCTTGGCTCGGCTCAGCAGGTGTAATTTATAACATTAACTTGATTAATTACACCTGTGCGTTTCCTGCTTTCACACGTCAAAATGTCTGCTGTGAAAAAAAAAGTTCTATTATACGAGCTGAGAGCCGGACAATAGTCATATTTATATCCCTAAAGCTTTTATATCTATTCTTCCTGGTTAACGATGGAGTCCATGACTCATTTGATTAATCTACTCCATTAATTATCCTTCACAGCTCAAAATACATTTGAAAGAAAAGTTCTTCTTCTTCTTTGCTTCTATATATAACAGCCGCACTTTACACACGTGTGAAGCTTTGTTTTAGAATAATAATGTACGGCAACATGGAAACAATATTTTCCTCTCAGCTCGAGGGACAGTTTTCCAATCAAAGCTCCGAATCAGAGCAACACAAACATACTTTCTAGGAAGTGTGCTCTATCTACTCATGCATTATTTATAACTCTCACACCGACACAGTCTTATCCAAACACTGGGGCTTTATTCTGAGTTATGTATATTGTAAAAGTGCATTTTGTGCAGCAGTTGCACACAAGCAAACCTATTTCATATCGCGAGTTCGATTTATGTGGCTCCTGTCAGCTGACGTGGAAATAGAAAAAAGAAAAATGACACAAAGCTTCAGTAATACCTTCACTTTGAGTGTTAGCAGCTTGATTTTTAGACATTTTACTCATAAAGTTATAGATTGGTGTCGACTTAGTGTGAATGTGCCAGAATAAGTGCACTTTTAGAGTTTCTGTGCACAATCTATTTATATAAATACATAGAAATAGTTCGTAAACATGAGAAACCTTCTTCCCTTTTTCCCTTTACAACACAGTACGGTCGTCTTCAGTCTGGTAGTCCAGCCGGGAGTAGCGGTCCTGCTCCTGGACAGAGTTAATGGATGCTGCCTGGCAGGGTGGGACGGCGCCGGTCTGGCTGAGCTGCTCCCGAGCTGCTGCTGCGGCGGGGAGAGCTGGGCTGCGCCACTGGCCGTCCAGACCCAGATGTGTGCTGATCTGAGACGACCGGAGGCTCCTCATTTGGCCCATCGCTCGCACCTCGTACAGCTCCATCGAGGTCTTCTTGTACCTGGAGGGAACAGACAGTTATTATATTCACCTGATATGATGAAACGTCTAATGAGGAGACGCCACTGCAAGAGAATGTCATAGGATACACCAGGGAGGGAATAAAGACACAATGCATGTATAAATTATACAATAAAAGAGAAACATATGGGTTTCTTTAAGGCAGAAATTGTGGGGATTTTCAATGTGTCTTGTAATATTAGCAAGTTAGGAACTTCCAACATTAAGTGACTACTAATAACAGATAATAACGTATATCAACAAATAGCATGGACTCACATTCTCAGCAGTAATGAGGACAGAACCACTGATACAGACGAGGCAGCCATCGCAGCAGAGCCCATCCAGGGTTGGAGCACCAGGCCGACCGGCATGAACACACCTGTAACCAACAGAGGAGAGGGATGCATGGGCAACGGGGCTTTCATTCAATATATACTGAACAAACACACAGTTAAAGCTCACTTAGGAGCCAACAAACAAAAGGCTTTCATCAAGAAGACCTCTGTTCAATGTCTCCTTTGTGATTCTTTGTTAGCAGATAGTGAGGGTTCTGTTGGTGTATCATTGGTCCTCACCTGCAGCGATGGGTATTCCTACGAGGTTGTAGATGAGGGCGAAGACAAAGTTGGTCCTTATCCTCCGCACCGTCTTCTTGGACAGCTCCACGCTGGCCACCACGTCCAGCAGGTCGTTCTGCAGAGCGTTAAAACCTTCAGTTTAAAGACGTCACCATACAGTATCTCTACACACCCATGAACGTCACCTACTCGGATGAGGACGATGTCGGCCGCCTCGATGGCCACGTCGGTGCCTGTGCCGATGGCGATGCCGACGTCGGCCCGAGCTAGAGCGGGCGAGTCGTTGACGCCATCCCCCACCATGGCTACTCGCCGGCCTTGCTCCTGCAGCTCCTGCACTTTGGCCACTTTATGAGAAGGCAGCACCTCTGCAAACACCTTCCTGATCCCCACCTGAGGTCAAACACACATTTCATTTAATTTTAAACACTCAGGTGCCTCATTTTAAATCAGAATCCTTTATAAATGTGTGTTTTACCTGTGCAGCGATGGCTTTAGCTGTGCGCCTGTTATCTCCTGTTATCATCACCACCTCGATGCCCATGCTCTTGAGTGTGTGCACGGCTAACGCCGACTCTGCCTTCACCGTGTCTGCGATGGCCAACATGGCACACAGCACACCTGCAGAGAACACACACATACCATGAGGTGAGAGGTAAGAGAGGAAAGTAAAGTCAGTGTTGTTTTTTAGTTTGCATCCTCACCATCGATAGAGACCAGGATGGCGGTCTGCCCCTTCGTCTCGTGGCTGCACATGGCGGCATCAACGTCTGCTCCGATGTGGTGGCCGTTCCTCCTCATCCACTCTCTGTTCCCAATCAGGACCGAGTAGGACGAAGGCTCGCCTGAAAGAAAAGACGGATTGTAAAAATCAGACTGAATGACTGTGGAGCAAAGAAGGGGGGATGGCAGACAGTGTGTTTGTGTCAATTAGTAGAATTTAAGTCTGTATTTCAAAAAACGTTAGAGATTATAGAACCAAAAGCATCTCTAATTTAACATCTAGTGATATTGATGATGCAATTAAGGTATTATAATGTAACTTTAAGGGGATAGTTCATGGATTGTAATAAGTATTTGGTTAGTTTTCAGGTACAAATTAAGGAATAATTGAGTTATTTTTGTCTGTGGTTAACAAGAAGGACTTCTTTCATCTTAGGGTCTCTTTCCATAAGACCTTTGACCTTTGAAAAACATGTTAGTGGATGAGTACACATCCTTCCCAGTATGCTAGTATGGAGATTGAACCAATGACCTTTGCATCATTTGCACAACGATCTAACCCTCTGTGCAAACCAGCCTTGTACACATGGTAGGTTTAGGCTTTTACTACAATAACTAGAGGCCTTACATGTATTTGTTTACACACTAAAGGCAGCTAATCGTAAGTGGAAATTGATTAAATTAAAACCATAAATTTGAGCACAAAAAGTAAAGCTGTTCTTCAATAATCAACAGATTAAATATATAATCCTGAGAGTAAACCCGGGGCCATCAGACCTGCAGCGGCGTCCTCGGCAGCAGACAGTAGGCTGCTTTCGTCGGTGGTGGCTCCCGGCAGCAGGAAGCTCTCCTCGTTCTGCTGCTGCAGCAGATGTTCCACATTGGAAACCCGGCAGCTGATCCCACAACCGGGCACCGCCTGGAAGTCCTGGCAGTAGCCCAGCAGGTCGCAGCCCAGCTCCTGGTAACGTGCACACACACAGATTATCAGAACAGCTATTAAAGCTTTACAGAGTGACACACGAATAGAAGCATCTGTGTCACCTCTTTGCAGTGTTTGGCGACGGCCATGCCCAGCGGGTGCTCGCTGCTGGCTTCCGCCGTGCCGACCACCGCCAGGATCTTCCTCAGAGGCATGCGGGCCATTTCCCAAAGCACCAGCACACGAGTCACCCGCGGGACGCCGTTTGTAATCGTGCCAGTCTTGTCAAACATCACCACGCTGATCTGAGGGAGCAGAAACACAGCAGAGTCATGGCTCCATCTTCTTGGCAGCCTTCAGCCGTTATCCATCAGCAATTTGCATCTTCATAGGTATTTTTGTGATCTCACAGAATGATAAAATGTTTGTTTGGAGCAAAAGTTTAAATCCAATGTTTCCGCAGACTGTGCCGCTCGCAGTTGGATTTAAACGTTGGCAAACATCTTCTCATCCTGGGCAGACTGTCACATCTGTGAGATCATGAAAATACCTTTAAAGACCTGCATCTGCTGGAAAGATAGATTATTCCCCCTAAAGGAAGTCATTCAGGGAGTTAAATGGGGCTAAAAGTCACGGAAACCAATTGGTGACTTCCTCTCTGGAGGGTAAATGTGCACAGAAAATGTGATCTAAATACAGCCATAATATTTGTAGGAGAAAGATATGAAAAGAAGCAGTCATATCACATTTCTACAGTAGCTGCAGGTAACTGCTAGAGCGTTTAAGTAGTTAACGGAGTCTCTAGTTAATTGGAATAGAAATAGATTAGATATTAAAACGAAAATGTCACTTAAGACACATAAACTAATTAGTTTCCAGCTAAATCAAAAGTTACAGATGTTTAAAGATTAAGTTCAAGTCTGGAAAAGAGCAGGAAAGACTCTCTTTACCAAGACTGAGAAATTAACTATATATTTAAAATACAATCTAATAAAATGTAAGTATGAAGAGAATAAAGAGCGTTGCCTTGTGAGCCATCTCCAGCGGCTCGCCTCCTTTAATGAGGATCCCGTTCTGAGCTCCGACCCCGGTGCCCACCATCACAGCTGTCGGGGTCGCCAGCCCCAGAGAGCAGGGGCAGGCGATGGACAGGACCGTGATGGACGCCTGGAAGGCAAATCGGACGATGACTTCGGCCTTGGAGATGTTCTGGTTGTAACCCTGTGAGGAGGAGAACAGGTTATCATCAGTGGAGTGATATCAGTCTTTATGAAAGCTGGTTTAGTGAGCGCACCTACCGGGAAGTTCTCCCTCACGATGTCAAAGTTGACAAACCCGATTGCGAGCCAGGCGACCAGCGTCAGCACAGAGACGATGACTATGAAGGGAACAAAGTAGCCGCTGAGTCTGTCTGCAAACTGCTGGATGGGGGCCTGAAAACAGACACAAGAGAGGACAAATATTTCTATTGCACCACAGCAAAGACACTTTTTTCTTATTACAGATAACATTTTCGTCCGTTCGGGGGTATAAATGAGGTTGAAGATGAAGCTCAAACTGCGTCTTACCTTCGAGGTCTGGGCCTCCTCCACCAGTTTAACGATCTGACACAGCGTTGTGTCGGCACCGACGTGAGTGGCCTCCACCAGCAGAGCGCCGTGAGCATTGATGGAGCCGGCGATCACCAAACTGCCCACCTTCTTACTGACGGGCATCGGCTCGCCTGACGGAGATACGAGGAGGAAGATGTACAAAAAACTTCAGGAAAAATGCAAATGTTGTTGTTTTATTATGACATCATTTTTAAGGCTGTAAAATTAGATTTCATGTCCTTAATGGCTTGGAGGTAAATGGTGTCAGCTAATGCATCCATTAAAAATACTAATCTAATGAGGAGTTTATTTATAAGGACTTTAAATGCAATTCCAGCTTTTACATCACAACAAAGAAAAGCAGGATTGCAGCAAACTTTTACTTTACACACAATTAGATTTCTGTGAACGTAACCGTCTTTTGTCAATCAGAAAACAGACGTTTGTAAATCTGTCGCTGTGTTTCCGGCTTGTTTTGACACAATTTGACACCAGGAAGCTGATGTTGACACTTTTTCAAGTTAAAATATTGCAAAAGCTCCGTCAAAGACTAATAGTTTGCAGAAATGCATTGCTTTTTACAATGATTAACATATCAATCGCTCGCCAAGAACCCATCCCTAAAAACTAAATCAATCTGGAAAAAGAGACGTCCTCCATCATCAGCTGTCAACAGGGTATAAGTCCACCTCAGTTCGTCCTACCTGTGATCAAGGACTCGTCCGCCATGGAGCTTCCTTCAATCACTCTCCCATCAACGGGGAACTTTCCTCCCGGGGCGACTTTCACAATGTCGCCCCGCTGGACCAGCTCCACCACCACCTGCTCCTCACTGACCCACACAATACAGTTACACATCTCACATCTAGAATTAACACACTTCAAATGCTTCTGGACTACATTTTCATTTCTTGTATCTTGCGTGTCTCACCTGATGATGGAGTGGTCGCGTCCCAAAACGACCACGGTGGCATCAGTGGCTTGCAGTGACATTAATTTGGCCAACGCCTCGGAGGTTTTACTCTGAAAATGCATGAAAACAAACATATTTAAAACATTTTCTGGGCTCTTATTACTTTAAAGGTGCAATATGTAGTATTTTTGCATATAAGAACATTTTAAATTAGTGTAATTATTGGAAACAATCTAAACTTAAAAAACAAGTGCATATGTTTTTCTCACTTTTGCGACGTGCTCCAGCCATCGCCCCAGCGCGATGAACACAAACAGCATGGGCGGAGTGTCGAAGAAGGTGACGGGGCTCTGGCTGGCTCGCTCCGCCATGGCTACGACGAGGACCACGCAGGAGTAGATGTAAGCTATAGAGGTGGCCAACACGATCAGCACGTCCATGTTGGCCGTGCGGTGTTTCAGCGAGCGGTACGCCTGGACGTAGAAGTATCGGCCTCCAAAGATCTGCAGGGAAGAAACACATTTAACGCTTGGAAAGCACAATCTCAACATTGATGAATGCCCCTGTTGCTGAAGGAAGCAAAGAAGGAATGGGTACTTTCATTCATAAGAGTCTGAGCCAGATTATTAACCCCAGCTTGGTGAGCCAAGAGCTATCCAGTGTCTAAGACGTGCATTAAAGTATCACTTTACTACCGTATAGGATCACAAGACCCCTTCAAGGTAAAGAAACTCTATATGAACTCTCCTACACTTGTGTCCACATGTACGGCAGCTCTTAAACAGGCCTGTTCCCTCACCTGCACAGGTGTACAGAGCAGGAAGAAGGCCAGGTTGAGGAGGGAAAGGCCCGGCAGCAGGTTCTGCTCCTGGGGCATGGAGCCTCCGTGGTCCTGGTGCTGACTGTCCATCACCATCATGTAGATCATGAGGCCCATGACGGGCACGCCGAACACCAGGCTGAGCAGAAAGGAGCTCTTCCACCTGGAGAGAAATGTGTCAAATTATGGAAACAAGACAGCATTAAGATATACCTTCCTTTTCCTTTTATTATCAGTTTATTATCTGCTGTCTTTGCACTGATTTCTATTGATTTCCATGCATACATTTGTCGTTTTAAAAGACAGTTGAACCATGGATTTTTCATAGCACTTGATTGCCAATACAGCCCCAGTGGCCTAACGGATAAGGCACTGGCCTCCTAAGCTAGGGATTGTGGGTTCAGTCCCATCTGGGGTGATTTCACATTTAGTGACACAATAGCAGGGTCCATAACCTAGACATTAAAGTGTCTAAAGGGCTGCCTGAAGGTCTTCAAGATGATATTTTAAGAGTGCACTTATTCTGACAATGACAATTTTAAACCAGATACTTGCTGTCGGATTTCTTCTGTGTGATCGAGGTTGTTTCTGAAGCCCGCCTTCGCCAGACTCGCCTCAAAACCAAGACTCTGGAACGAGAAATATACATGAGGATATCCAGTCACAGATTGACAGGAGAGGACCGGAGGTTTAAAGCAGAACGTGATCTCTACCTGAATGATCTTGATTATATCTCGAGCTCCGAGCACTTCCGGGTCAAACTGGATCTGGGCTTTTTGGGTTGCAAGGGCGACGGAGGCCTTGAGGATCCCTTTGGTTGAGGTGAGCTTGGACTCAATTTTGTGCACACATGACGCACATGTCATGCCTGTTATCTACGAGGAGAAATGGCGGAATAACATGACTTCTTTGTGGTATTATGGGACAATAACATGTCTTATCTTTAACAGTAAATGCATTATATTCTTCTTAATGGACTCACAATGAGGTCCAGTTTCCCGTGTGTTACTGCATTGTCCTCTATCAGCTTGGCACCAAAGCCTAAATCTTCTATGAGCTGAGTTACAGCAGCAGCGTCCATGACCTCTGAGTCATATTTCACCTCTGCCTTCCCCGCCATGAGCGAGACCAACACCATGACGATTCCTAGAAGTCAACATAAAGTCGTCTCATATGTAAACACACACATTGTATAACAACACCCGAGCTGGCTTTACCCTTGTGTTTGCGCAGGTTCCTCTCAATGTTGGCCACACAGGAGGCGCAGGTCATCCCCGTTACGCAAATGAAGCATTTCTGTACTTTAATCTGGCTCCCAGAGGTCGCCTGTGATCCAGTGCCATTGCTGACTCCCGCCTTATTGGACGGTAAGTCAGAGAGGTCAGAAAGTCCAGAGAGTCCAGAGCTAGCAGGCCGGGACTGTTCACGACCCTGGATGCTCTTTGGTTCTGTAGAGAAAGAGGAACAAAGTGGCAGCGCCATGCTTAAAGGTAGATCAGTAGTGGGTCAGTATCCTTAAATATAATGACAAACTGCAGGATAAATACTGCAGCTGTCCATTTTAGTGAACTAATCCACTCCAATCGGGCAAGCAAATTGCTAGATTTACTAGCCCCACATGGCATTTTACACATGAATGTGACCTTCCAGCTTACATTTATATCAGTAAAGCAATAGAAAGATATAATATACTACTTATATGCCAAGTTTAAGAACATAGCTGCCCATCTCTCTGATTTAGAGTTAAAAACTTGACCCCCAGCTCGACCTTGACGGCTGGAAATGAAAAAGAATCTGCTCATAATCTGCCTGAGTTAATCCTACGTCTTGGCAAACTGTTTTCGTCATTAAATCCAACAAGAAAAGAGCCGGCCGGCGTGAGAGCCCTCCACGTCAAACTCGAGAGCATACTTGTGTGGTTTCCACGGTAACCGGTGGAAACTGAATTGAGGTGAACATGAGGTGTGCTGGAAAGAATTTAATCAAAGTCTTTTTGCTCATAAGGTACAGGTGCTACCTTTACGAGCTCTCTGTGTACAGAATATAGATTATATTAGGTCACACATTCACTGACTATTTGTGTTCACTTGTATTTTCTTTACTCTTTATGTCCTCTCTATTGCATGCTGGTAATTTTCTTCTCTTTCTTAACAAATGTCTTAAAAAGCATTCATTTAAAAATAAATAAAAATAAATGCAAAAATAAAGAAAGAAAGAATAAATGCAAAAATAGATGCAAAAATAAAAAAATAATTACAAAAATTAATAAAAAATAAATACATAAATAAATAAAAGGGAGTAAGAGTAAATAAATAAGGGAATTAATAAAAGGTTAAATAAATAAAGGAGCAAATAACAACAGAAATATCAATTTATGTCAAATTTTATCAATTAATTAATGGCAAAATTTATTTTTAGTATTATTTTTGCTACATTTAATGACACATTTATTTATTTATTGAGTCATTTATTTATTTATTTTTGGCAGGTTCCGTCCTCCATAGTTTGTCACTATTTCAAAAGAAATGGCGTATTATTTTTATTATTTTTTTCTTTTTTTATGTGTATTTGAGGTGTATAAATTGAAAATGACTGAAATAAACTAAACCAAAGAAGACATTAGCTGTGGGACATTGTGATAGACACTGTTTTTCACTAATTTCTGACACTTTATACACTAAACAATGAATGCATTAATGAAGGAAACAGTCTGCAGATTAATTGATAATGAAACTAATCATTATTTGAAGCTAAAGAGAGGTCCATAGGGACGCTCTTTTTCAAAATAAAACTTTTGCACTCACACTAAAATCACTTCTTGTTTACATTAACCCACAAAATGTAATTATAAGTAAACATTTCTGCCGACCTTCAAGTGATGCGTCGAAGCCCATGTCTTCGATAGCTTCCCTGAGCTGCTCCGGCTCCGTCAGACTGGGGTCAAAGGTTATCGTTCCCTTTTCCTCCTTCAGCGACACCGCTATGGACTGCACTCCCGTCATCTGAGACATCCTCCCTTCTATGGACTGCACGCAGGAGTTACACGTCATCCCTACGATCCAAATCGTTACAGTCGAACTGTCCCTCTGCCAGTAGCTTATACATCCAGATGGAACCTCGGCTGATAAAGTTGCAGCGAAACCCATATCCTCGATGTCGTCCCTCAGCTCCTGCCGTGTAACCAGAAGAGGTTGATACACAATCAGCGCTGCAGCGTCTTGAAGGGACACCTGAATATATGAAACCCCAGATAGAGCACCAATGCGTCCCTCAATAGACTGCACACAGGACTGGCAGTGCATACCGTCCACCCTGATCCGCACCGCCGACTCCACGTTGAATCCCACGCTCTGCAGCTCCAGGGCGATCTCTTTGGTCGTGATAACTGAGGTATCATAGTCCACTTTGACTAAGCTGCTGGGTACAGACAAGCTCGCAGCAAGAACTCCATTCAGGCTGCAGATTCGGCTCTCGATGGCGTGGGCCTGGTGCTCGGTGGTGAGGCCTAGGAGCTTCAAAGTGGCTCTGGAGGCAGTTTTGGGTGGAGGGTAGATCTCACTCTGACTCCCGTACTCGTAGGCCAAGTTGTCAAGGCCTTTCTCGATGTCGGGGCCATTCTCCTGGAAAAATGAGAGGAAATAGTCAGTATTTTTTACTTCTAGAAACTTAGGGACTGTATATAACAAGACTTAGGATCCTCTGCAACTGAAAACCCTCATATTTACCCTGTTAAATCTTATAATAACACAACAGAAGTGAGTTATAGTAGCTGCTGTTTGTTGGCTGTATTGGCTCAAGAAGAAAGACTTCAAACACACTTTTAATTTCCTGTTCAATCATTGTTCATCTTCAGGGCAAAACAAACAAAATACTTGACCTCATTCAGCCTGTATGTGTTCCTTCTTCCCTTGTTTAAAACCTCCATTCTCAAATCGCTGCTCTCAATGAACAGAAATCCCAAAAGTTAACTGTAAAAAAGTCTTTAATATGGAGATGGAGGGGGGTTTAGTATGTGTACATTTCATATTTTAGTGGAAATCAGGTGTGGAAATAGTCTGCAAGGATCATAAACACTAACTACATCAGCTTTTATTTTGAAATTCAAGCCCCATTAGATCCAACATTGTAAATGGCTTCATGTAAATTTAATTTGTTTATGTTTGGACAAGAATATGGGCTAATCTTTGATCAACGAATCGGCTTATATACTTGCTTTCCTCCCATCTATGCTTTCATATTTTGCAACTTTTCAAAATAAAATAAGATGCTTTTTAAGACATGTCTGGAAATGATCAAATAGTATAACAGCAAGGCTACTGAAAAGTCATTGTTTCCAACCAAACTAGGCAAAAATAAGCAAATAAATATCATAAAAGGTTACTATAACAGCCTCATTCGGGATTCAAAAATGATTTTGAGAGTTAAATTTAGAACACCTCTATGTGCTTAAGATGAGATGATATGAGTTAAGCTTCGTGAGAGAAAACAACAGTTTGCCATACCGACAGTTTTAATCTCCCTGTGCATCAAGGTAGCAAGCTTGCCAGTATCCTGCTGGACTGGTCTCTTTAACCAAAACACAGACCTGTTCTCTGAGTATGCGGGCGGCTGAAAAGGAGGTGGCTGGATTAGGTGGTAAACTGAATTTAAATGGTTAAAATACCACTTAACACTTTGACTCCTCCAATAAGCTGTCATCTAAAATGGGGGTCCAACAGAAATCAGTCCAGACCTGCTGGTTTGGGGCCTAAAAACCACATGACTGGCCTTTAAGCCTCCCAACGTGACTCTGATTAACGTCACCGGCACCTCACGGACCTGAAGGAGGAAGTCAACCCCACATGAAGAGTTATACTGCAAACAGGGAAATATCTTCTACTTTCACACTGCTTTAATGTTTCATCATAATTCTGTGTTAAGCACGAAGTGTAGTGCAGCGTGTTCAGATTCAGATTACTTTATCGTCCATTAGATTTGCATAAAATGGAAATTTGTCTTTGGCACTATAGCATATAAGACACACCATACTTCATATAATTATGCATCCTAATGTCCTAAAGTGACAAAGTGGCAGTAATACTAAAAGCACAGTCCATTAAAACATCACAACAGACACAAGCACTGACATGTTGACTTCTGGGCTCATGAGAGCTGTTCAACTGTTCAAAGTTCAATAAATCACACAGACCTACAGCGTATCAAGACAAACATTTACCAGAAACATCAGACTCTACTATATGAAATGTCTCCACAGCAGTGAACGCTGATGGTATCTTTATGATATCACACTGTAAACTGTGTCCCAGTGACCCCACTGTATTTTATGGTTTGTTTATCTTGTACAGAGTGGAAATAGGAACTCATGTGAGGCCCAAGCTTGGGTTCAGGGTCCCAGGAGGTCCAAGAGAGGTCCAACTCTGCTCTGTAGGACATACGGGTGGCATTTTAAGAGTCTTAAAATCTTTAAAATATTATATATTTTTACAAATTCTCTCATTTATATTATTCTTAATGGACTGTTTTTCATTTCCCTTATATATTTTAGCATCTATTGTCCTCTTATTGTCTAATTTTATCTGCCCTTGTTTGAATGTTTTGCATTTTTATTTTATTTTGTAGCTACATCTTTTGAAAAGTGCTTTATAAATAAAGTTATTTATTATTATTATTATTATTATTATTATTATTATTATTATTATTATCATTAAGTTACTTAATATTCTCTACATCCCTTCAGCTTGTTTTCATAGTAATAACATTATTATTATAATAATGCTAATATGTTTCCTACCTGCATCATGACTGCCGGCCGTCCCACCGCGCTGTCTTTACTTTCATTTTTGCATATACATATGTTCTTGCATGTTATCATGTTATCATTGAAGATGAACAAACCAAACAGGTATTAACGATTGGATAACTGTTGCACCAATGACATGCATCCACTGTAATAATCTACCTGTTAACACTGAATTCAGCAGCATTGATATATCTTGTAGAGCACTTTGTAACTTTGTTTTGAAAAGTGCTATAAAAAATAAAGTTTATTATTATTATATTAAATTAGAAATGAGTAAATCTGCCACCAGGCTGCTGGATGGGTTTAAATAAAGTTTTTTCTTCATTTTCTTGTCTTAATTTTGTAGATAGATGATAAATCATGTACAAAAAATGTTAATATGTTAATGTAACGGTGGCAGTAATCCTTTTTATACTTTTATTGTGACACCCTAAACCGGTCTGAGATGAGATGACTTGCATGATTCATTTGGCTTTTGTCCAGAGTACCTACAATAAGATCTTTCTACCTGCAACAGGAGCAGAATCACCAGCTTCATTCACTTACTCACAATAAAACGTTTGTCCAGAGCAGGATCGTTGCAACACAAATCAAATGATCTGACACATACGGAGGTTTATAAGCTATTACTACCTGTGAGCCCTCCCAACAGTATGTATACTGTATATCTAGGAGTTAAAGTCATCTATTCAGTAGTTCACAAGAAGTAAAAAATGTAAAATGTCTGAAAAAATGAACATAGTTTGGTGTAGCAGAGATACCGTATGTTTTCCACTGGTGGAAAGTAACTAAGTAGACTTACTCAAGAACTGTACTCAAGTAAAATATTGAGGTACTTGTACTTTGCTTTCCATTTTAGGCTACTTTATATTTCTACTATACTACATTTTAAAGGAAAATATTGTACTTTTTACTCACATATATTTGAAAGATATCGATATTAGCAGTGGAAGAAGTACTCAGAACCTTTACTTAAGTAAAAGTAGTGATACCACGATGTAAAAATACTCTGTTACTCTGTTCAAAATCTTACTTATGTAAAAGTTCAAAGGTATTAGAATCAAAATATACTTAAAATGTCAAAAGTAAAAGTACGTAGGATAATATATACTATATTATTGGATTAATATTATTGATGCATTACAATACATCACATTATTAATGCAGTGTGTGTGGCAAAGTTTAAATACTTAACAGCTGGGAAGCTTAATCTACAATAATATATCATAATGTATTAGTTGATTCATATTATTAATACAAAATATATAAATCTGTAAAGTAACTAAATCTGTCAGATAAATGCAGTGGAGTAAAAAGTAAAATATTTACCTCTGAGATGTAGTGGAGTAGAAGTAAGAAGTATAGCAGAAATGGAAATACTCAAGTAAAGTACCTCAAAATTAAGTACAGTACTACAATAAATGTACTTAAGAAGGTAAAAGTACACAATCTCATAATGCAGAAAGTTGGCCCATGTGAGTGTTATACTATCACAGTACATTACTGGATTATTAATGATGCATTCATGTGTAAACATGTAAAATCTTAATCTTAAAAGTAAAAAGTACTATAGTATAAATGTAACTGTACTGCACTGTAATCAACTAGTGGTTGCAGCTCTGAGCTTTTGCATACACAGATAATCATCATTATTTCTGATCTGATCTGATGTGCCAAACTAAACAGAATGGACCCAGACTGCTACAGATGCATTTCTTTTAAAATAAGACTTGACCACCGGCAGCAGATGGAGCTCATCTCCCCGGAGGAGGCCTACCTTGATGTGGGTTGCACAGGGTCTCCTGCTGCTGGTCGAGTGGAGGCTACAGGTGCAGTCCGGTTTACATTCAACCATACAGATCTGTTCCCCTGAGTTGAAGGCATACTTGGAGAGGTTTTTGGGCGACTTTGGTGAGAACATGTTCCCCAGCTGCTCTAATGCCGTTTGGCTTATCTTCACCTCTCAAAGTCTGAGGTTTAAAGTCCGCAGTGTGCAGTTCCTGGAGATAAGAGGAGCGCACATTTTATTTGGTGTCCAGTTTGGAGTTGGAGGTTTTGATCACAGGGGGTGCATGATGAGGAAAAAGGCTGGACCAAACCTCCAATCACATGACTTCTGCAGGAAACAATGCATGTCATGTTCACACCATCAAGATGATCTGTAATCTCCATTAAAGTGCAGTTTGTGAGGACTTTTGTGGTTCTTTGAGGGGAAAGTTGGGCAGAAATAAACCATATAAAATGTGTTTTATTCAAGTCTATATTTTTTACTACTAATAGTAGTTGCATGATTGTCCATAGTTAATAAATTGCAAATAAATAGCATTTCATCTGTTCAAGATGTACCTTAAGGTTAAAAAATTCTGGAAAAAACATATTTTGAGGCAAGCAGGTTTGGCTCAGGTGCAGAAATTAGTTAACATTAGAGACGCTGCAAAATGGTTTAATCCAAAATTTAGCTGATTCCCCTTTTCTTTTCTTTTTTTTTAATAAAATGTGAACAATTTAGTTTAGTATTCTACATATGTTTTAGGCTACATGTGAATTTAATTTGGTGAAAAACACAGTAGATCTAATCCTACAGTATAGGGACACTATAGGAAATGTGTACATGTGTGAGAGAGCCTTTGTATTACTTACCCTATCTATCTACTCTTCTATTTAATTTCCCCTTTTATTAATTTATTAATTAACTTACTTACTTACTTTTATTAACTTTTACATTTAGATTTTTTTTTCTCCATTTATTTATTTTAAATATATTTTTACATTTATTTATTCATTATTAAGTTGTATGTATTTATTTATGTATTTATTTATTTATGCATGATTTTTTTCTTTGCATGACAGCCCCCTCATTTGCATAGTGAGGCATAAATGCATAAAGAAATTTAAAAGGAAATGTGTAAATGAATGTATACTGTATATATAAAAAAAAGAATAGAGAAATAAATAAGTTTGGGAAAATAGATAGGGGAGGAATGCAAGGGTAAAAAAATATTATTTATTTGATTTATTTGATTTTATTTCCAGTCGTTTCCCCTCCCTGCCACTAGAGGGCGGAGTGTTTTGACTGAAACTCTCATCTCGGACCGGATGTGTCAAGTGTCAACAAACACGTGTGGAGCAGTGGAGGAAGAAGCATGTGTAACATCAGCCCTATATTTACTATTTACACTTCTACAGAGAAAAACGAAGACCTAAAAAGAAGATAAATGCGTGAAGTTTAAAGGAAATACAGTAAAATGAAGTTTGCTTATAGGGTAAGTACATCTATATCTGCTGAGTGTTATGGGAGAGAACTCCAAACCAAACTCCATTCAAAAAATGATCAATTTAGTATGTCATTTCATATTGGTGAAGGTAAACAGTCATGTAGCACAATAAGACTTTTTATTATTAGGTATTAGCATTCACGCTAACGTTCGGCTGCATTTAATGGTGTATATCGTTATTACATGGGCTCTCCTAATTAAAATATCTTATATTAATAACATTTCAATGAAGTCCTAAGTTAACCCGAACATGTTACTTTTGTTTTGTTAACAGGTTGAAGTCATTTTATTTATCTATTTATATATTCTTACCTGCTTGTAAGCAAGATGCTGTTAAATTCCCACTTTTTTGAATGGAGTTTGGTGTGAAGTTTCTCTCCTTAGATGCACAGAGGACTCCACAACCAGCACTGCTCCCAGTAGACCACTTACACACCAAAAAACTGATAATAACCTGATATTTTCAGGTGTAATTTCATTCATTCATTCTCACTGTGCAATATCATTTTCCACTTGTGCAATTTTGTTAATAGTCTGTTTATTGTCAATACTGTATATACTGCTCCTATTTTATACTTCCTTCTATTTAAATGGTTCATATTTTGTTGCACTTTGTTTAGCTCTTTTTTACTGTGTTAGCTGATGCATCTTGTTTTTTGCACTATCCCCTTTGCTGCTGTACACTGCACATCTCCCCACTGCAGGACTAATAAAGGAATATCTGATCTTATCTTATGAGTGATTTAATAAAGAAAACCTCTGTCTCTTCATTGTAGTTTTCCAATCTGCTCGGAGCAGTCTATCGTCAGGGAAACTTGAGTTTCTCTAAAGATGGCAACGCTGTGATCAGTCCGGTTGGAAACAGAGTCTCTGTCTTCGACCTGAAGAAGTAAGTCATGATTAAATACATGATAACATGAGGAATTGTTCATGCTGATATATGCATGGTGTTTCGGACTAGTCTTGCTTTTATATGACAATTGGATGCTCTGCAGAAGCCCTGCCTGCAAATCTAGTTGCAAGAGATTAAATAATGCATGAATTAACAGGTGATCTTGGTAAATAAAAGTTGTTTCTTCTCTGTCCTCTAGCAACACATCTGAGACATTACCCATCTCCACAACAAAAAACATAACCTGTGTGGGTCTCTCTCCTGATGGAAACCTAGCAGTCGTGGTGGATGAAGGTAAGATAAAACTTTTTCTTATGTGTGAATTCAAGAGTTTGTGTCCTGTTGCAAAAAAAACAAAACACAAATCCAAATATGTCACACAGATGGCGCTGCGTTGCTGGTCAGTCTCGTCACCAGAGCCGTCCTTCATCATTTCCACTTTCACAAGCCTGTCAGCAGCATCCGCTTCTCACCTGATGGCAGGTACGTCTGATGAACTAAATTAATAAGCCAGAATAAAAAATAAGTAAATAAATGACTTGGTAAATAAATTAACCAAAAATAAATATAAGAATTAATTAATTGATGAAATTAGACATAAATATATTTATATATATTTAATTTGCTTCTTTATTTATTTATCTTTGTATTACTTCCACTATTTATCTAATCTTCTATGAAATTCCCCCTTTTATTATAAATTTATGTTACATTTTATTAATTAATTAATGCCTACATTTATTTTTAATATTGTTTTTATGGTTCATTTAATGGCATATATATTTATATATTTGTTTATTTTTGTAGTTTCCGTCCTCCATAGTGGGACAGTAACCTGGAATCAAACAAAAACGATGCTGAGCTTTGACGTGTTTGTTCCTTCTCAGGAAGTTTGTTGTGACGAAGGACAACGTAGCTCTGATGTACCACGCTCCTGGAAAGCAGCGCGAGTACAACGCCTTCGTGTTGGACAAGAGCTACTACGGCCCCTACGATGAGACCACCTGCATCGACTGGACGGACGACTCCAAGTGAGTAAAAGTTTATTAGACACACAAAAAGCCTGTAACTGAGAAGAAATGCATCATGGTTGTGATGTTATGCTTCAGGTGTTTTGTGGTGGGCAGCAAAGACATGTCAACGTGGGTGTTTGGTGCCGAGCGCTGGGCCAACCTCATCTACTACTCCCTGGGTGGACACAAGGACGTCATCGTGGGCTGCTTCTTTGAGAAGGACAGCCTGGATGTGAGTTACCTTTCACTGTTAGCATAATAATTAAAAAGAAAGAGACTCTGATGAGTGTTTTGTTCCTGTGTTGTCAGCTGTACACGGTGAGCCAGGACGGGACGCTGTGTGTCTGGGAGAGCGACACCGAGCTGGACGGCCTTGTCCTCACGAAGAGCCGGGACAAACCCAAGCCCCAGAGGCAGGGGGACGAAGAGGAGGAGGAGGAGGATGTGGAGGACAAAGAGGAGGGAGAGGTCATCAGAGGGAAAGCTGAAGCTCCTAAAGAGAAGGAGAAGACCAAAAACGTTCGATACAAGCAGATGAGCAAGTAAGATGCATCTTCCTTTTCTTTACTTCTCAAAAGCAAATAGCCAGTTTGTCATTCCAATCTCTCAGCCAGAAGTCCTTCCAACAACACTGTAATGTTCATTCTTTGACACTTTGAGTGGCAATTATCCCGCTCTCCATTAGGCTTTTGGCTCTTAACAAAGCTCTGGTTTGTTTGTCCCTTGGCTGCTCTAAAACTATGATGGCAGCATCAGCATTTGTAATAAAATCCGCAGGTGCTGCAGCTTTGAATCATTTTTTATTTTCAATTAAAGCGCCAGAAACTGCAAAATCTTCTTCCCTGACAAAGACAAAGTGAAGATAAACCAGATGATGAAGGATAAACTTTCTTTCTTTTCCTGTTGTCCCTGCTCTTGTAGACACTTCTTCAACAAGGAGGGGGATTTTAACAACTTGACAGCCGCCGCCTACCACAAGCCGACTCACATCCTGGTCACTGGTTTCGCCTCGGGAATCTTCCACCTGCACGAACTCCCAGAGTTTAACCTTATTCACTCCCTAAGGTGAGAGAATAGTTCAGTTTTTAGTTATGAGATTTTTAGTCGAGCACGCAGAAGAAAAAAAGACAGGACCTACTGACAGAGTAGATTTTAAAAAGCATTGTTTTCCCATTTAAGTGATGCTACCTTTGTTTATTTGAATGCTTCTCCTTCCAGTATTTCAGACCAGAGAATCTCCTCAGTATCTATAAACAGCACTGGAGACTGGATCGGCTTCGGCTGCTCAGGTAAGAAGTCTTATTATGTTTCTTTTATATATATTTTTTAATTAATTAAGTACCTGTTTTTGTTTTTTATGGCGCTTTCACAAGCCAACATTTAGCAGCTCTTCGTATACGCCCTTCAGTGACTTATTTTTTATTAATTTGGTCCGCTTTAATTTGTGCACTGTAAAAGCGAATCAGACTAAATAGAAAACGAACCAAAAGTTTCGGACTTGCCAAACGGACTTTGGCTTGTGAAAGCAACCTTAAAAATGTAAGTGTTGTTGTTTCAGGGATGGGTCAGCTGCTGGTGTGGGAGTGGCAGAGCGAGTCGTACGTCTTCAAGCAGCAGGGACACTTCAACAACATGGCGGCGCTGGCGTACTCACCAGACGGACAGTACATCGCAACAGGAGGCGACGACGGCAAAGTGAGCGCTCAACACTCCCTACATTTTAATTTCAGGGGGATTGAAAATGAAATGTGTTTGTGTCGGAGATCCAGATCCAGACTGTGGTTTCATCTCCGCAGGTCAAAGTGTGGAACACCAACAGCGGCCTCTGCTTCGTCACCTTCACAGAGCACACCAGCAGCGTCACCAAAGTCACCTTCACTTCCAGCGGCTTCGTCATCGTCAGCGCTTCTCTGGACGGGACGGTCAGAGCGTTCGACCTGCACAGGTAGGTGACTTACGCTGAAGCTGGTTGACTTCCAACATTTGATGGAGACGGAACAGAAATGTCTTTGTGTCTAAAGAGAAATGACTTTTAAATGTGTGTGTACGTTTTATTTATTACAGGTACAGAAACTTCAGGACGTTCACTTCGCCGCGTCCCGCTCAGTTCTCCTCCCTCGCTGTAGACATGAGCGGAGAGCTGGTGAGCGCCGGAGCCCAGGATTCCTTTGAGATCTTCTTGTGGTCCATGCAGACCGGCCGACTGCTGGAGGTAGGAACATAATGACACATATTAATATTAATGTGTGTTTAAATCCGCTCTTATTCACCCCGCCTGCCTCCTCCCTGTGGTTGATCAGGTCCTCGGAGGTCACGAGGGTCCGGTGAGCTACCTGTGTTTCAGCCCGGTCCAGTCCATCCTGGCCAGCGCCTCGTGGGATCGCACCGTCCGGCTGTGGGACATGTTGGACAGCTGGCAGGTCAAAGAAACACTTCCCCTCTCCTCTGATGGTAAATACAGTTTTTATACGGCCACTACATGTTTTTAAAAAAGAAAGAGAGAGAGTAAGAGCGTTAACGAGCTGAGAGCACGAGTAACACTTATTGTTTTTGATTTAAAATTACCAGAACATTCAAAATCTGGTTCATGGTGGACTTTAATTGTAAACCGTGGAACTGAAAACTGAAAAGCAACTGCCGTCTTTTGCGATGGATATTGTAGAGTCATTTGTTTTGTCCTCAGGTTTGTCAGTGACGTATCGCCCTGATGGTCAGGAGTTGGCCGTGGCCACTCTGAACGGAGAGATCTCTTTCTGGAACCCACAAACAGCCACACAAACCGGCTCCGTGGCCGGACGCCATGACCTGGAGACGGGCCGCAAAGAGACGGATAAAATCACAGCCAAGCAGTCCGCAAAGGGCAAGTGAGTGAGAGAAGTGAACGTGGTCCAAACCACAGAGGGGAAGTCTGATCTGATGGCTTTTTGTGGAGTTTATGATTCAGGTTGTGTTTCCTCCTTCAGGTCCTTCACGTCGCTGTGCTACTCGGCGGACGGGGAGTCGATCCTGGCGGGAGGCCAGTCCAAGATGGTCTGCATCTACAACGTCAAGGAGCAGATGCTCATGAAGAAGTTTGAGATTTCCTGCAACCTGTCCTTCGACGCCATGGAGGTACGGCCTCGCCTTCAGCTCAGCAATTACAAACTTGGTCGTTGAATGTCACTAAATGTCGTGTTCCTACGTTGCCTTCAGGAGTTCCTGGACCGACGGAAGATGACCGAGTTCGGCAGCCTGGCTCTGGTGGACGAGGGAGCTGGAGACGGGGATGGGGTCAACATCAGTCTCCCTGGAGTCAGGAGAGGTACGACGCTCACTTCAACACAATGACCAGCTGTCATTAAAGGGACTGTTTGTAAGAATTAGAAATTGCTTGTTAACAGAGACACCTGTGGCTGTTAAGTCAACGAAAGCCAGTGTCCTGTTGCTCGCGCGTGTTGCTTAGCTGTGCTTAGTTTGGAAATAACTGAATTCTGATTTCTTTCTGTGCCTCTTTCCAGGTGATATGAGTTCTCGACACTTCAAGCCAGAGATCAGAGTGAGCTCGCTGCGGTTCTCCCCCACCGGTAGGTCGGCTTTATCAAGTTTTGTGAGCAGGACAAAGGAGATAAAAATGTTGCTCATGTTTTGGAAATATGAACGTAAACATTTTGCAAAAGTTGAAAAATTATGTTTTTGGTCTTTCGGTCCTTCAACTTTTATGCAGATTCCCAGTTCCCTCTCATTCCCTCTGACTTTAATACGCAATTGTCCAACAAGTTGAGGAAGGAAAGGAAACCCATAATGGTCACATTCCATCCTGTAATTTGTTTTCATGTTTAGAAGACAATGCGAGGGGAAACTGGTGTTTAATAAACTGGTTTTGTGTCTTCTCAGGTCGTAGCTGGGCGGCCACCACCACAGAGGGCCTGCTGGTCTACTCCCTCGATGGATCTCTGGTCTTTGACCCCTACGACCTCGACCTGGACGTGACGCCGGTCAGCATACGTAAGCAGCTGCGGCTTCAGGAGTGGGCGCCAGCCATCGTCCTGGCGTTTAGACTCAACGAAAACGCCCTCAAGCAGGAAGTGCTGGAAACGGTGCCGCACGAGCAGAGTGAGTGAATTTTCACATATTAGTTAATAATAATTACTACCTCTAGAAGTGATGAATGATAAAGGATCGTTTGTGTTCCAGTCCCAGTGGTTTGTGGCTCTCTTCCTGACGTTTACGTCGAGAAGCTGCTGGGCTTCGTGGCGGCGAGTTTGGAGAAGTCGGGTCACCTGCAGTTCTACATGATGTGGGCCAAGAGCCTGCTCATGCTGCACGGACAGAAGCTCAAGAACAGGTCGGCTCCCGCTCCCTTATTCTGTTTCTATTCATTAGTTTTGTCTGTTTCTATAGAATTGTGAGTGATTATGTTTATCTGGTGTGCAGGTCAGGAGCCATACTGCCCACACTACAGGCGCTGCAGAAGAGCATCCAGAGACACTTTGACAGTCTGTCCAAACTGTAAGTCTCAACATTTTGGCAACATCAACCCCCACTGTCTCACAATGAGCTGAATCACAGTTCATTAATCAGAATCTCTTTCTTTGTCCAGGTGCGACTTTAACATGTATAACATTCGCTACGCGACGGCCCTGTCGAAGCAGAGGGGCATAAAGAGAGCAGCTGAGGAGGACATTGGGGACCAGGAGGAGGAGGAGGTGGAGGAGGATGATGAAGAGCAGGCTGAGGAGATGAGCGTGGCCTCCCTGGAGGATGCAGAGTTGATGCTGTAGGCCTGAACCCATCCAGATATCACAGCAAATGGAGAACATTAATGATGGACTCTAAAAGCAAACAGATTTTTGTCTACTTCAGAAAACATTAGGATTGTAAACAGTTTTTTTTTATTAAATACATGTAAATGTGCATATTTTTATGCTTTCTTTGGCCTGCATTCAGTTTGGTTAAAGGTCCTGCACACACAGGTGATTCCAGCGGGATCTACGCGCCCCAAAGGTGAATAAACAAGCCACTGAAGACGCATGTGGAGACGTATTTTAATGCCAGGTGTGAACAGACGTACTTAAAGCTGTCCACTTGCTATCGGATCACTGAGGACGCATGTTAATACCAGGTGTGAACAATCTCAGGACTTGATTGATCACTCCCCTGTCAGTTTTATTACACTTATTGTGACCTCATGTACCCGCCAGCATAGCTCCGTCCACATTTTAACACGTGTGTGGTGAAGGAACTGGCCTTCTACCTCCGAGAGGTCAAGGCCCAGTTACGTGTTGGTTAATCTTGTGTGACAAAGAGATTTTCCAAACAGACGGGTTAAAGCATAATAATACAATTTATTCCGAACAATCAATGTTGCATAAGTAAAAATAAAAGAGTTTACAGAATTCTGGATCCAATCTACGTGTCCCTGACAACATACAGTGCATGGGTCAGTTCGCGAAGTCTGGACCCCGAGCTATCCCTGATCCAGCGTTTTTATAGTTTACACAATATCAATAGTCATGAGCTTATGGCACGTGATGTTTTTGCTGCATATCTTCTTCTTTGTTTCTCCTTCTGACTCCTTTCTCTCCTTGACCTTGCAAAAAGAACAGAACGTGCATCCTCCCTGTCCTCGCAAACACTTCATGCACAACAAATCCAACAATCAGGTTATTTCAGGTCATTGTAAGCACTTTTGTACATAATAAATCCAACAGACCCTCTTTTGAACTTAACTAAGTTCACCTACAGATAATGTTACATACAGATATATTTATTATAAGCATAGATAATGTTACGTACAGATGTATTAATTATAAGCATCATCACACAACCTCTTCAGGATCAACATCTTCACTATCCCCCACCATTTCCAGGAGACCCTGTCTCTCAGCTTGGAACATGGCCATCTGATAAGAAGGAGGTGCATCCGGATGCTTTCGTTGCACAGCAGAAATAATCACGCTCAGTGAGGTGGCGAATACATGGAATACAGCAACAACCGCATAATACTAAGCATGCACACACAGCAAGGATTGAGGAGAATAGAGATACCACCATGGACTTCCATTTCCCAAAGGTACGGTCTAACCAGTCGTTAATGGGGCTGTTGATACCTGAGTCATCGTGCATCGATTCAGACAGCGTCCGGAGCCCCTCTAGCGCCTTAGTTACAGTCCCATCCGGCGCTGTATTATTAGGGATGAAAATACAACATGAGTCTTGGAACATTGAGCATACACCGCCTTTCTCTGCCAGCAGCATATCTAATGCCATTCTATTTTGGATCACCATCAGTGACGTAGGAGCCATTTGTTCAGCTAGTCCGGCAATTGCATCACGGGTTAGATTAGTCAAACGGAGAACATTATAGTGGATGTAGTTAATGCGGTCAACATTTTTGTTAGGAGTGATAGGGATCAGAGCACTTATTATAGGTATGTTTTCAAAACCTGCAGCTATTTGGTCAGCTAGTTTATATTCATTAGGGAAGCTACCTCACTACATCATTCTTTATAATCTTGGTTTAGCCTTCCCCCCCCTTGTAGCCCACTCCTTCCACCCTGCTTCTGAGTGAAAGCATTGTCTATTGTTAAAGAGTTACTTGCGATTAGCCAGTTTTAGCAGAGTGCAGAGGCGAGGATGATAAGTAATGTATCTAAACTAGTACAGTCTGTGCTTTCCCAGGTTATTCAGATTTATCTGAGTACACAAATTCTACACAAGGGTCATGGTATTTTCTCTCACATTCCCTAAAACATTTAAAATACATGACAAATCACATGAAGAAAGTTTGTACAGAAGAACGAGGACAAGAGAGGTAAACACAGATACTACAACAAACGCCACTAGCAGTTTGCCGCACTGCATGATGCTTCTAGTTTGTTTTCCTGCGTGCAACTGAAAAACTTTTATCTGGGTGGTCCTATTTTATACTGGTTTGGGAAAGGAAGTGAAATTTCTCTCTGGTGGATTCTCCCCACCCCTGGTTTCTCTTTTTATCTATTTTTATCTATTTTTGTCTATTTTAGCATTTATTCTAAGCAACAATTTTTAATACAATGTGATATATAATGTTTTTCAAAAACCACCTAGATGAGTCCACCTAAACAACCATGTTAGCCTGATTTAACTGTAAATACAGGCAAGACCTTGTAACCTTCTTTCCCTTATGTGTATCTCATCACAGTCACAGTTTATACAGTATATGAAAAATAAAAAATTATACGTGACCCTCTTTTCACATAGCCTGGGCTCCTTGTGGGGCTGCCTCCTCTGCTTCAGGTCCTGTCCTGCTGCTGGAGCACTGTGTTAGGTGCCACCAGTTGAGTCCTTTTCCTGCGAGCTGCACAGCTGTTGCAGTTCTGGCCAGAACCTTGTGTGGGCCTGTCCAACGTGGCTCCGACCACTTCCTCTTTAACACCTTCAACCAAAGGTGTTCCGGGGGTCCGGGGTCAGGTCCTGGAACGTCCTCTGTGACAGGGGTGACAGGTTTGTCACCTGTATAGGAGAGAGCTGACACAAGAGCATTAACCTTCAAATAGTATGGTCTGTAACCGAGGTCAGGAAGGGGAGAGGGGTTTTGGGACGGCCCTGGGAAAGGTCGGCCACACGGGCTGGGGTGAGCATTGAGAGAGCAGAGTGGGGGTTCGGTACTGGTGTAACAGGAGTCAAAACCAGCTCATTGATGGCTCTTAAATCATGAGCCATTCTGTATGAGCCGGAGGGTTTGATTACTGGCAAAATGGGAGTATTCCACTGAGAGTAAGATTTTCTTAATACTCCCGCCTTTATCAGTCCTTCAATCGTAGGGGAGATACCCTGGGCTGCTTCCACTTTATGCTTATACTGAGGTCTCCAGATAGGGCAGTAAGTATTCATCTCGAAAGTTACCGGTTCCATGCTGCACCTGCCAACATCAAAGCTGCCCTTTTAGTAGAAACTGGAAGGAGGAAAGCTGCCCTTTTAGTAGAAACTGGAAGGAGGAAAGCTGCCCTTTTAGTAACGAAAACTGGAAGGAGGAAAGCTGCCCTTTTAGTGGCGTGTAAAACTAAAAGGAGGAAAGCTGCCCTTTTAGTAAAAACTGGAAGGAGGAAAGCTGCCCTTTTGGTGTTGAAAACTAGGAGGAGGAAAGCTGCCCTTTTAGTAAAAACTGGAAGGAGGAAAGCTGCCCTTTTGGTGTTGAAAGCTAGGAGGAGGAAAGCTGCCCTTTTAGTAGCGTGTAAAAATAGCTTGGAACGCCTGTATGAGTGTACATTAATAACTAGTATTCAGAGGAAAATTAAAACTTACTGTTGATACTGGGCCAACATCGCTGGAACATCAAAGTGTCCAGTAGAAGCTTATGTTGGTAGGATCACAGCGAGGGGCATAGCGACCCATTTACTCTGAATCTAGTTACTGCCATAAACTGAATAAACCTGTGTGAAATAGTACTGGACAGAATGGACGGAGAATTTGACAAAGACTGTGAGGAACGGGGTGGCTGTGGGCCTCCCCGTTTATCATTTGGACAGCAATGGGCTAAAGTCAAGACCAATGTAATCTGTACATTTGATCCCAAGACTAGAAATAAAGAGACTCAAGACCTAGATGAGTGGTATGACATGACAGTGAAGGAAGGGCATTTTCCAGCCACGGGAAGTGAAGCCAAATTCATGCCAGTGATGAGAGCATTAATACAGGTGGTTCATAGAAAGCTGCTACAAGCAAGACAAGACAAAGAAAAGGGACATATGTTTGTAAGGAGGAAATTGAGGAAGAAAGAAGACGAGTTGGCAAGTAAATTGGTAAAATATAATGTGATACAGATGGCTGCACTATCAGCCTTAGGCAGCCAGACGAAAGCCACCCACGCAAAAACCGCTGAAGCAAAACCACTAGTGAAACCCTCACCCAGTCCTAGCGCACCCCCACCACCAAACCCACATACTAGCCAGCCGCCGCATTACATGTCCCTCCATCAGCAGTACCCACCTGGCCCACATCACAACCCCCCTCCTTATCCTCCTCCTACCCCCAGTCCGGTACCAACCCCACAGGACAGTGAGTATACAAACAAAGTTATGGCACCATTGTTTCAAGTGTTAGGTGGTACTTTGGAACTAGAAGAGGAAATAGAAAAAGAACGAGGAGCAGGTTCAGCCTCAGAGGCGGGTAGTATGTCTGATGTAGCCAGAGAAATAGACAGGCTAAGGGAAGAACTGAGAGATCAGGCTAAACAGTACAGGTTAGGACAAGCCATGTTACCACCAGACTTGCGTAATGGAGGCGTAAGAGGGAGAGCTCAATCTACCCCTAAACCCCACACAGAGAGTCCAGACATAAGGGATTGGATGCAGAGAACTGAGAGAGACACAGAGAGATCCAGTGCAGAGTATCATGATGTCCACACTAGTGGAGAGGTAGATGAGGACACTGATGACGAGGCTAGTAGAGCAGTAGAGGAGGGTGATGATGATGAAGACGAAAACATTCCTATCACTATAGAGGGAACCATGAGAACGCACTCCAAAAGAGGGATACATAGGAGACGGGAGGGTGGGGACGAAGAGGCGAGACCATATACACCCCCCAAAACTAGGTCACATAAAGTTTATGGAAAGTACGAAGACAAAGGTGACAAACAGAGGAGTCAGTGTGTTGGCATGTTTCCCATTGTGGCCAAAAGCAACGGTAGAGACGAGTATCAGCCGTTCACCTTAGGTGACATTCAAGCACTGAGTGAGCTCCTCCCAGGAATTCAAGAGGGAGGCGGAGTGTGGCTCACGAGCCTGTATAACAAGACCCGAGGGAAGACTTTAGCTATGGGCGATCTCAGGGCTATTTTGGGTTTCTCGGTTTCGGACTGGGCACTGAAAGAATTAGAAGCAGCGGCCGGAACAGCCCAGGTGTTAGATAGGAGCCCCCTTAACCCCTACGCTACCTCCTACGGTAATGCTATTAGACAAAAGTATCCCATACCAGCGGGCAAGCTCCACAGCTTGGTGTTTAAGATTAAGAACGGGGAGAGTGGACGCACGTTCATAGAAAGAGCAAAGACAGAGTGGGCGGGGGCTACGGGGGTGAACCCAGATAAAGAATCACAGCAGCCTCTGTTCAGAATAGCTCTGTTAAAACATGCTCCGGAAGGAGTTAAGAGAAAGATGCAAGAGAATCCAGATATGGCAGGGGCAAAATCATCAAGATGGGAAACACATTTCTGCCATCATCAGGATGCAGAAACCAAGGAGGAGGAAGAGGAAAATGAGTCATTAAAAGAGATGGTAGCTCAGTTGACTAAATTACAGTTGGCAGATGCACGGACTCGTGCGACAGATAAGAAAAAGGGAGGGAAAGAGAAAGATACCCAGATGGCTCAAATTGTAACACCAGCTTCAGCCCCACCACAGAATCCTTATCCACTGCAGGGCCCGCCACAGGCTATGTATCAACCCCAGTATCATGTTCCTTACCAAGCTGCCCCATATCAGCAGCCCCCTTATCATGGAGGCCGGAATAGAAGCAGAGGGAGAGGAGGAAGCAGGGGGAGGGGGTATGCCCAACCAAAAGGAGGCAGTTGTAACATCTGCGGAAACCCGGATCACTGGGCACGTGACTGTCTTCAGAAACAACAACAGCAGATGAGAGGGCCTCCACAGCAGTCATATCAGCCAACAATACAGACTCCACCAAACCAACAGCTAGCTCCAATGCAGGCATACAGCGGGTACTCTGCGCAGGGACCTCCACCTGGTCCAGGTCATTGTAAGCACTTTTGTACATAATAAATCCAACAGTGGGTGTGCAGGGCCTCCTAAAGATTACGAAAGAAATATTAGATGTTGTAAAATACCTTTTATGGGCCATGCAGTTGAAGATACTTTGTAATAGACAACCAGAACCGGCATCCTTTGTATGTGAACCACCTCAACTGGATTCCCTCAATGCAAAGTAACATTAAACATTAGTGCTTTTAATGCCTTTGAAAATAGCACTGAACTCCATGATAATATTGTGCATATTCAAGATTCAAGATTCAAGATGTTTATTGTCACGCCGGTTATACAAATACAATCGTGTGAATGCTTTTTTCTGGGAAGCTCCATTAAAAATAATAAGTTACATTATTTACTTTATTATTATTATTACAATTATAAAAGGAAATACTTTGTACAAAGGCA